>NC_056729.1:1305566506-1305589006 GCF_019279795.1 Protopterus annectens
TGAACTACAACATCCAGACTGTTTGCTTCTACCTTCCTATCTGCTGTTATGGGATGAGCCACATAACCATTACTACATCATTTTCAACAGTCCTCTGTGGATTATGTTTCCAATCTCTCTCTGCTGCCTTTAAGTTGTAATGTTTACAGTCTCCAGTGTAACAACCTTGCCATACTGTTATGTCTTTCAGTATACAGACCTTCAGCCATGAGTGTATCACAACCTACAAGATGTGTAACTGTTTCTAGTTCTGTAGAAAAAATTATGATCCATATCCCTGGAAAACCATTCTGCCCTTCCTCGCCCCCAACCTGCACAACTCTTTATGTTTTCCTTTTGTGCATACCTCTGCTAGCTATATACACCGACTTTCTTATACTCACTTTTCCACCACCTTCATAGAATTAATAAAGTGTTTAGTTAGCTGGAAACCAAACAATATGTCTTTAGCATATGCAGTGTGCTGCTGGAATGCAATTCTATCTGCAGCAGCAGCAGGTGCTGTGTCATGCTACCTGCTGTAGGCTAGGCCCATGGTGTTTCCAAATTTCGTAATGCAAGATGAGACCACCGCCCTGCCTTTCTTTTTTTTTCACTCTGAGTTTCTGTTTACTTTGTTTTTTTAAAATAAGAAATATCTTTATTGAAGTATAACATAGGCAAAGAAATGATATTGACATATTTTCAGTTGCAAACATTATGAATTGTGTATAATGTTGTAGATAGTCGTTGTTAGTTAAACATTACATAACTCATTCAGTTCCTGCCTTCCCTTAAAGGAGAACCGCACCCACAGACTGAAAAAACATGTATTTCATCACGTTTTGATATTTCCTATATTTTAACAGCACTCTGAACATTTACAGGTTTTTTACAATTTTTATATGTAATTTTATACTCTTACCACATGGGGTCTAGCATCTTGAAGTGGTTTGTAATTATTATCCAGCCTCCTGCTATCCCACAATGCAGTGTTTGTCTCAAAACCATGACATCACACAGGCGTCCCTGTTCCCCAGTTGCTGTCACAATATTCACTTAGCATGCATCCATTCTTTTGCTTCAATCACAAACTATAAACAAAACAATTGTTGCTTTTCAGTGGGTAATTTAAATGCCAAAGAACAGACTTTCAAAGTTCTTTTTACTGCAGCTTCTTTTTAGACTTGCAAATTTTAAAGTATTTTGTTATCCTTGACTTGTAGTTCTTCTATTCACCGGCCCTCCCCCTTCACCCCACCTCCCCAGCTGTCAGAGAGCTGTAGGTAATCTGACCTGGTTACTGCTGTGATTGACATTTCACAGCAGAAGTCTTGAGTAATGGGCTGCTTACCTCTTCCAGTCTTACTCTGGGATATTTTTTTTAGCTGCACCACAGCCTGTCATGAAATTGCCATCCATGCTCAATAGCACTTCTGGAGGCACTGTTTTGCAATCCTTTTGATCTCCCATTCTCAGGCCTTCCTGATGAGTGAAGGTACCAAACATTTTGACTGCTGTGGTGTAAAAAAGAGGACAGTTCTAGGACATTACAGTTTTACATTAATCTGTATTAAAATGCATGTTAGTTTCAGGATTTCTAAAATGCTCAGTGCTACATCCCACTTTAATTTAAGTTAAATTGTCCACAGCAGGATTACCAAACAGTGCATCACAGCAAACTCAGGACATTGGACATACATATTCTGTGTCAATTTACCAAATACAGTATGGTCGCCAGTGCTTATCTGCAACTTATTACAGAGATGTAAGTGAGGTCTTGTCTCTTTTTTGCTGTACTGAGATTTTTCTTAGCAATGTCTTCTATGTAAGGCACTGCATGTGCATATAAAGCACATTTTCTGTGAAGTCAAGTGTATAAAAGTTCCACAATCCCAATCATAAACAAGACCCACTTTTCTCAATACTGTTACAGTGCAGTTTTCAACATTGAGGATTCAGTGTCACTACACATTGTTTCCTCCCATTGAGCTGAGCAAATTAGCTATGCCTGCTGTGTACATTTCTCCTTATAAATATACCCAGCACATCTGCTGAGTGAGTCTGTCAAATACGGTTGTATCTCTACCCTTTCCTTTTGAAAATTCCATTCACCACAGTGGGTGCTGTTTGATGCTTTCAGGTCAGTTTTTATCAAGAACTCTTAGTAAAAGGCCATCAAGATAAATAGCCATCATACAGAGGCCACTGCATGAACTGACTTTGTCCAGACAGCCTTGTGTAGACAAAATGCAATACTTATTCACTTTCTCTCAATACAGCATTACATACAGCAGTCAGTTTTTACTAGTTGACTGCCACTGCAATACCCAAGTCCTGACATGGAAAGTCATTATCCAAAGACATGCAGTACTTCGGTCCACAATTCGTCCTTTGCCTTGTTTCAACCACCTGCATTTCTTCTAATCCTGCAATATTTCGATCACTACAACTCTTTCAGTAACAGGTACTTTACGTGACTCTAATTTCACAGGCCTCTTCAGAAATACCAGCCCAGTTATGTCCATTCATTTTCAGCAACCATAACATGCTCTAACAAATCATGGGACTATGTACTTGTGGCCTGTAGATACCCTTCACCCAGTCAACAAATGCCTCAATACTGTTGCACACTTAAACTTTTTATTTTGTTGTTGCTGCAGACAATCACAACTGCAGTGTCTGAGTTCGGTCTACACCAGAAATGTTGTTACATAATGTCTGCTACACAAATCAACCTACTTATTAAATTGTTTGCCAATCCTCACATCTTGTAACTAGTATAATACACCAACAACTATTGGCTTGACAATGGTCCTGTTTACATTTCATCACCAAGAGAAACACTTCCAGACTACACTACAAACCTTGACTAACATTTTGAATAATACCATTTAGCCTCTGACCCTGCAACTACATCCACTGTTCAGTCTTCAAAAATCAAAAAAAAATGACTACAAGGATAAACACCATTACCTTTCTGGCAACTGATATCAGTGTCCATCTCTGTTTAACTTGTTGGTGTCACTGGGCTGCATATTGACCAAGTGTCTTCACAAGGTCCTGCGCAGTCAGTTGTACCTCAAGCTGAACATCCCACCATCATAGAACATTACATATTGAATTGTGACTACACAAATATGTAGAGCCAAATATTGTTCATCCACACAATCATAACAAATCATTCTAAGGAAATCCGCTCTCAGTTGCTTACAATTGGTAGCACATTTACTACTTATTTTATGTATCCATCTAATGGCTTACATCATGGCGATAAACTAAAAGTCCTGTGTGGATAATACATTTTACCACTGGGACTAAAAAGCACTGCAACCACACAGCTGGACTCAACTACATGAAGAAGTGTGTTCTAAAAACATAGTACCCCTTACCTTGATCCAATGCTGGCTCCACACACTACTCCCTCAGGTGCCCGAGTTGTAGTCATTCTTTCAAGGACGTGACTAAAAAACTGTTCCAAGCTCATCCACTGCATCAGAGTCGGCTTGCATTAGTCATCCATTATGAAGATGTGGAAAAGCTCACCAGTGTGCCATTCAGTCTCCTCAAGCTGTTGTCACTCATACCTGGTCATAAAAAGGTTAACTGCATTCTATGGCACAAAGGTATCAGTAGTCAACTTTTAATTATGCACCAGTCCATGCAGACAAATACTTTAAAGTTACCCACTCAACAGGGATCCACACAAGCTGGCTTTTGGTTACAATGTGCAAATGTTCTTAACCAACGCTGCACTATTGTGACAAACCTCTGTACCACTTCACAGTAGCCAGTGTCACAGAGGTCCACTCATACCACAACAGTACTTGCACCTGCAGCCAGAGCCACATTCATCTCACAACTCTCATAACACACCTGCAGGTAATCATCATTCCACCATCACAAGCTGGAGTCACGCACAAAACTCAAAGACTATTCATTACCATTACAGAAATAGTTGCAATCTGCAGCTACAAAACAAAAGTCCAGATATCTATATACCACTTCAACATTCATGCAACACCCACAAATATTGCCACTACACAGTAAGGTGATCATCCAACACTGGTTGATACATTAAACACAAGCCAAATTGAACTTTGCATTACCAAGAAATACGGATTCCTCATTTGTCTGTAACAATACATTACACAGATCACCGGTGTCACTAGTGTGTGATTATAATTGCAATCTGACATGTATTGCATGCTACAGGCACCGAAACCCATCAATGGCTGTGCCTTATATGCAAGCTCTGTATCCAAACCAGTTCCCATACACAATAGCTACCTGTTTCCGTCTCCACTGTGTTCTGCAAGTTCAAGTGGCAGGATTAGCCCAAAACAAAAAATCTTGCATTTTCCATTAACAAACTAGATATATTTATATCATATATAGCAGTGCTCATGGCTTTTGGAAAAATCCACGTGCTACTCAACTATCTCTCTCACCTTTGCAGCACAACAAATAGGTAAAAAAAGCTACTTTCTTGACAATCGCCCGAAATGAGGAACACTTTCTAAACATTGCCTTTATTTTAGAAACTAGGTACAAGAAACTGCTTTGTCTTGCCATCCATAGTCTACCGGATGGGAAAGCTACAATTTACTCAGTTCACTCTTCTAACATTTAAGCATACTAAACACAGCAATGCCAATTCCATCTAGGCATTGTCACTCAAGTGAACACACATCTGACAATAAGCGCTTCAGCAATTATGCATCTCTATTGAAATTAATGATAGACAGTTAAAACCAAAGAAGATACATACATAGATGAAGCATCACCAACGGCCAGCATGGAAAATACACAGCTTCTTTCTAAGATCCAGAGACAGCAAGAAGGGCAGTATCAGTTATGTGCCTACAATAAGAAAAAAAAACTCAACACCTTGATAAGGAGCACAGCAATATAGCGATAGTCTAGTCACTGAAAGACATTGGCAGCAATAAAAGGAATCACAGCACTAACACAGCACCTGACTTGCCAAACAGCATCTGCTTAGCTTTTCCAGCATGAAGGTTGTATTTTTTACCACTGCGCAGGCAGAAAATGAAGTTTGTATGACAATGCAAGATTGCTGAATGTTGATCTTGATAACTGCATATTGACATCTCTGTAGCTATTAAAAATATAGTGAAACATTTCTCATACACTAATTGATGGCATCTCCGAATCCATATAAACAGCTACGTTACATGCAATGGTTGCTATTGTGCATGGCTTCGATACCCCCACTAATATCACTAACTTCACATGACTATAAGTTGACATTGACTAACATTAAGAGCTACATTCAACATGACTGTAACAATTGCGACATCCTTGGACATAGGGCCATATACTGCTCAAACTCAGCTGTGTTACCACTTCACGTGTGTAGCTGGTAAAACACAGAAACTACACTGATTCAAAATTTTAATTTGCAGACCACAATATAACATTTCACACCTTCCCGGTTCATTCAATTACAATTTAGTATGTGATAATTGCTTGTTTGTAAGTAAATTAACTGCATGGACTCAATATGTCCACTTGCTTTGAGAATACACAACTTACTCAAAGTCTGTGAATGGTTCACTCTTCTCTAGCCACTTATTTCCATCCCCAGAAACTCTAGTATTCATGCACCATGCTATTACAAGTCCAGATGAAGGCATTACATATGTAGACACTGGATTCCTTCTTAATGTAACAATCAAAATGAACTCCTAACCCTATCTATCAGAAAATGTTTTAAAAATACCCACGGCCCTTACTTCTGGCCTTTTGTTTAACACTTAATGAGTAAATGCATGAGTATCATGAGATTGCACAAGATTCTGCTCTTCTTGCTAATGTAACAGCCACATGCACTCTCCCTCATTGACTCCCTTGTCCATGCACAGCCAAGTTGACAACTTTAACAATAGTCATGTCCTCTCCCTAGCACTACTTTAGTAATCTAATTTTTCATCATCAATGCGGTTAAAAATGGCATTTTTTTCTTATTTATGATGCAAGTAAAACATGTGCAATGTCGTCAGGCAGACCCTACAATGACTGTAACAATCCCTTAGTGCTCATCTATAATGAATGGAGTATCTGTACTTCCAACTACCTCAGCTTAAAGTAAAAAACATACACATGTAATCTGAAGTATACCTTCATTCCCTGCACTCAAAACTACACATCTACTTTGAGAAATAGTAATGAACATTGTACTCACCCAGTTGACAGATGCTACTTCACCGTTAGCCTGGCTTCTCATTACTTTTCCCAAATCTTGAAATATGTCTTGCAATCACTACATTCTTCTCTGGATGCTCACACTATGTGATGTTCTTTGGATGGGCTGGTATGGTCAAGGGGTCAATTTCCAACTTCCCTCATTTAGCTCTTATCACTTCCATCATCAAGTCATAGATGTAGTCAAACTTTCGCTTTTCAAACATTTGTTTAGCCAACCATTCCTGCTTTGCCTTTGGGTACACAACTTTGTATCTAGGTTCACCTATTGCTGCTGACTTGCTTGTCAGCAATTTGACCACAGCCTGTTCACGGTGAAGGTTTTCATTATGATCCATGATGGCAAGTATGACATGAACTTTCCTCCCTGCATAACTGAAGTGCTCAAACTTGGGGCAGTACTTGCATAGCAATGCATGGAAGACTTCAAGGTTGCCAGTGTGACAGAGCTTGGTTATCTGCTTCAAATCCTTCAGAAATACTCTGTTTGTAACTATCCTCTTCAGGGCACTGTGACAGGCATCATCTTCTTCAAGCCACTTCTTTACTTCACCTTCTATGATTAGCATCACATGTCCACAGCAAGACACCTTCTTTGCCCCACTCCAGCTGTGTACATCTGTAACATGGTACAACAACGACAGCCATTTCTCTTCCAGAAGTACTCCATCGCCATCACATGTTTCTGCACACCACCACAGGTGATTAGAAGGGTCTATATTATAACAGCGAAGTTTCAAAACTTCGAATGTTATAATACTGACCCCCTATTCAGCGAACGTTTGAAATAGCAAAGCTGTTGAACACCGAATATTTTCCTAGGAAAAGTATTCAGTGGGCCATTTCTGCGGCTTCGCTATTTCCTCAATTGTGGTGCGAAGGTAACGGACTGGGTTAAGGTAAGTGTGCGAACGGACCAAGGTAAGGTGAGTGTCCGATAGTTAGGGACCTTAGGGATAGGGAGCGGGTAAGGTGAGTGTGCTATAGTTAGGGACCTTAGGGTTAGGGAGCGGGTAAAGTGAGTGTGCGATAGTTAGGGACCTTAGGGTTAGGGAGCGGGCAAGGTGAGTGTGCGTTAGTTAGGGACCTTAGGGTTAGGGTTGGGTTAAGGTAAGTGGACAGCTAGTAGTGTATGTGCGGTTTAGTGTAGGGTTCTGTGAAGTGTGTATGTGTGGATTATGCATTTTGGTGTGCTTGTATTGTGTGTGTGTATTCTCAGAACAGCAAATGTTTTCCCTTCCTTCGAGTTTATCACATTTTGCGATTCCAAGGACAAGCTTATGGTCTTCGGCATTTTGGAATTTTGATAATGTGATATAGACCCGAAAAGAAATGCTGTGGCACCACCGTAGTAAGTCACGTTTCCCCCTACCTTTTTCCTGCTTCCATTATTTTCTTCGTTAAACTTTTGGACATATGCCATACATCGAACTGATGTTCAACTTCTGGGAATTCCTTGCACATTATAAATCTGATTCCATGATGTCTGTCTGTTGCCACAAGGCTGATTTTCATATTCTTACCCTTCAAGTTATTCATGCACCTCTTGAATGCTTTATCTAGTGCCACCAATGTCACTCCCATGGAAACCTGCTCTACTGCAAAATCTATGATGTATCCCGAATCCAGATCCATTATGCTATAGCAACAGTACTTAGCCGAATATCCAGGTTATTGCAGCGATCATCTCCAGCTGACCGTAATTCTTTCCCATCTGCATTTGCCAGTAACCCATTTTGATGCTGTGTCCATGTACGCTGTAAAACTGGGAACAAATATTGTCATTGAATAGCATAGAAGGTAGTCTCACTGATAAATTCCACTCCAAGGTATGCACAGAATCATGCGATGTGGGCATATGTACTTCCACTAAACAGAACAGAAGATGCAAGGAGTAAGTTGCCCGCAGGCATCCACCCCAACATTGGCTGACTTTGCCACTCCAGAACTTCATGACCACTGATGCAGGATATGTTCACATACACACAGGAACCTATCTTTGATTTTTTTTCCACTTCCACAGCAGGTGTTTTGCATTTGGGACAGGTCAACTTCAGCAGAAGTGAATCCAGGCAAGACTCAAACACAATGTACTTTGGCTCATAGGTTCATATGTTCATAGGTAGGTACTAGGCTATCGGCCCACGGGCCTACGTAAGCCTAGCCAACAAGGTTCCCTGGCTTACCCCACTCAAGAAAGTTATTTTCCTGTGCCACTGTCGAGCAGAGACACAGAAGTGATCCCTGGGGTGTATTTCCTATTTCCCATCCACTCATCAAGATTTTTCTTGAAGAGTGCTAATGAACAACTTTGCTTGACATAGATGGGTAGCCTGTTCCAGATTATGGGAAGTCTCTGGGACAGGAATCTATCTCACTAGCATGTTCTGTTTGTTGTGGTGACAAGGTTTAGGTCCCTAGAGCATGTAGCTCGGAGGGATTGGGATTTCCTTAGGTGTAGCATGTCCAACAGCTCTAGGTTTAACATAGCTTTACATGTTAGGCAGAGATTACCTTGGAGTAGGCAATATGCTATGGAGTAAACTGGAGATTTTTTGAGATGGTCAGTGTAGGGCATTTGTTTGAGGCCAGTAATCCTCTTTGTGAGGTACTTCTGTGGCCTTTCCAGCTGCTGCAGATGTCTTGTGAGGTACATTCCAAAAGAGGCGTTGTACTCTATAATGGATCTAATGAGTGTCGAGTAGAGAGGAACAATGACCTCTTTTTTCCTGGATAAGAACCCTTTTATGATGAGATGTATCATCCTTTCATCTTCATCTATTTCTTCTACAGTGTCTTCCAGGTCAGAGGTAGATAAGCTGGCCTTTCCAGCTGCTGCAGATGTCTTGTGAGGTACATTCCAAAAGAGGCATTGTACTCTATAATGGATCTAATGAGTGTCGAGTAGAGAGGAACAATGACCTCTTTTTTCCTGGATAAGAACCCTTTTATGATGAGATGTATCATCCTTTCATCTTCATCCATTTCTTCTACAGTGTCTTCCAGGTCAGAGGTAGATAAGCTGTCTGAGGGGTAGCACCAGTCAGGCTCCATTTCGATGTCATCATTTCCACACCTTGATATATAGAAGTCACTTTGCATGCTTGTCTGCAGGCTTTCTGGAGGATGCTTAATCGGCGCTGGAGTTGCATCAACCAGCATCAATGCAGCTGTCATCCGCCTAACAAATACAGGTACTCAGACGTGTGCTGCTTGTGGCTACATAATTGGAAATGTGATCCTCCTGTGAATCGGACTCTCTTATTTCTGTTTGCACCACCTTAGACATCTTGCAGTACATGTGGTCTGTCCATTTTGACACCACCTCTGGAAACTACTGCTGCATCTGTCATTTTCACAGGCAGACTTTTAACTTTGCTTGTACACCTATGCTGCAACCTTTTCTGTGAATCTTGGTTTGGCAAGCTACAGTTTTCTGAGTACACATCACAATTTCCATAGTGTATATCTCAATGGTTTCCACCACTTCCTCGTACAATTCTGGACCAGGTACCTGGAAGTACAACATTGTCATTACTTATAAGCCTGTGATTCATGTCTACAAAGAACTTCTAAATCTATAGCACATGGTGTTGGACATCAGTCTCACTTATGGAAATCCAAATTTTGTCTTTCTTCCATCCAGACTAGCCCCCAATTGGTAAACACTAAACTACATTGATCAATCCACACACTTCCTTATACATGATTTACATACTGTTCGTGTCTGTGTTCTTACATATACCATTGTGTCCTCCTCAAATCAGTTTATCAATTATGACCCCACTAACCCCTTCTCCTCATCATTTTTTGATTTACAGATGGAACAGTTGTCCCCCAGAACTGTTGTGTAGATTACACACATGATAACCCAGTCAACAACACTATCTGCATTACAGGACGTCTACTCCAAAAAGTACAGCATGTCTATCCGAAAATTTACATTCTACAATACTATACCCAATACTCGGTAATATTTAGGGAAATATACTCCATACTTAATTGACACTTACCGAGCCACTACCAGTTATTAGCTTTGCTCTTGACTTGACAGCTGTTACACTTGATACACTACCCAATCTGTAATTACTATATGACCTTACATTTCTGACACTTATGACATCCGTAACTTCACCCCGTGAAACTCAAACCTTCCACAGGAGCCACTGTTTCGCATGAATTGCTCATTGCTTACCTGGACATGTTTCGCGGCCACATCACAATCTCTGCTTGGTTCTGTAAGCACACTTGGTTCTGCTACACCTGCCAATGAGTCTGCTGCTTCAATGAGTGGTGCACGTTTCTACTTTCGCTGTTCATGGATAGAAGTCTGTGATAAGACAGAAATCAGTGTTAACTCAAGATGCACTCTTTACATCAGGTGACTAAAGATGTAGCAAAGACTGCTCGATAAACTGTATTGAACACTTAATTGCAGTACATAGACTTACCTTACGCTGTGCACAAACTTCAGCATCGACATTTTCTGGCAAGATTGGTGGTGGTGTGTTCAGAAGTTCTTCAATAAGCTGTAGAATAAAGGTGAAAGAATTAACCAATATTCCTTACTTGTCTGCACACCTAATTCATACCACTTATGGTCACTCAATGTTACATCAATGCTATGTGTCCCCTGTCCTTTAACTGTTATGTAGCTATATGTGGTCAAGGTATGTCATCTGCACAGTCACATTTTTCATGCTTCACACATCTGCAGACAATCTACTTACATTGTCCTATTGTTTTCGCTGTAGCCTCTGTAGTCTTGATGTCCTTTGATTTTTGCTGGTGAATGAGAAAATTGTAGGCACTGCTTCTTTAATTAGTTGACAAATCAGTCGCCATGGCTTCATTTCCGCTGGAAGAAGCTCATACATGTAGTTGTGTTCAAACTGGCTATCCTCAAAGTGTTTTGAGCACAAGAAATGTCGGGGCTTTGTCCGGCTCACCTCTTCTTTGACAAATTTACTGACATTGCCAATGTCTGTCCCACAGTTTATCACCCACTGGGTACACAGTTTAATATCACATGGAAACCGATGGAATGACACACTGGGTGGTAGAATATCATGGCAAATGTGGCACCTGTAATCGAAACATAGGCATAGCGACCGTCACCTAAAGAGAGAGGAAAGAAATAATGTATCAAATTACAGGTACCACTCACATACTGACAAAGCACAACTTTTAAGTTAGTGACATGCCTGTGACAGTAAGCAAACCAATTACAGCATATTTAAGTTGCAACCACCTACATCGCCCATTCCAACATCACGACATGGAATGTCAAGGCCTCCATGCAGAAGTTGGCCTCTCAACACTGCAGAACATTTTGCCATGCAGAACATGTCAGGTCAACACTGCTGCAGCACGCAATGCATTTGTTACCCTTGTCGTCTAACAGAAGTTATAGTACAAGAACCTGATTAAGTAAACCTTAAGCCAAGTAACCCAGAAATGGAAGCCATAATCAACTCAATACATTCACCATCCGCTTTGGTCTTCTACTGGAAATGCAACTTGCACCAATAATATTACTCTCCTGTTCTATCATTTCCATTCGTGAACTTACCCGACTGTTTGACCAAATCATGCATGGTATATGTGCTAAACTTGAGCCAGTACCGTCATGCAGCCACAGCCAGTATAGAAAACTTTCAGCTTTAGGCTAAAAACACACTGTTTCCGTCAAACAAACAAACACGTATATAGGCTGTAAATGTCAGTTGCACCACGGTAGTTCAAAACAAGTTTTACATTTTAAAAAATACAAAGATTGCCTCATTCTGCATCCACCACTACAGTCATCAACCATAAATGACACTAAAATTGAGAAAGCACAAACTACAGACACTTTTTCGCATCATTGATCAGTGAAGTCGACTCCTCCAGGAAACTTACGATTCATACGCACCAAAATGACTTTAGTCGCCATTGAGAAATGTTTCTCTCTGCCCAATTTGATGGATAATGGAAGGCCATTAAATTCAAACTTTGAGTACAAATACATTTTTCATTGAGACAGTGCTCGCCCTTTTGGCTGTGGAACTTTACGATATGATGCAGAAGTGTGAAGCCATTTTGAAAACGTGATGGCCTAGAATTCAATGCTTACAGACATTGCTTTCGGCTTTATGTAAACTTAAAATATGTACATCTCTACTTTACTTCACTGTAAACAAAAACATTACATTAGCTCAATTCATGACTATCAGTAAGGTACGTTGATTACTCAAAAACCGAATGATCCGCTATTCCACAGAGACAGAAACATTGCAAAGCCAGTAAATGATTCAACTCTTTATCAGAATCAAATTAAAACATGCAGAGTATAGCAGCAGAAGATAATCTGAATATATTCATTGTTATAAATGGTTATACACATATCCAATACTCCATGTTCGCAAAACTGACAGGACATTTCAGTTCGCGGCAAACACCCAGAGTCCCTCAAATGGCTGAAAACTGATGTAACCATCCTTTGTATCCTCGGTGGGAAAGGCCATATGAATACGTACAACAACACAAGCTGGGAGCACCATGCGATTGCCAAAACTGAGTCAACGATTATTAAATACCCACAGGACATATGCTCGGTAGGCCAGCAGATGGTACAGCCTGGAAACAGATTAAAATATTATTACAACTAAGGCAGCTTTAAAGTAGCGCAATTCACATGAGATACCAGCAGTCTTGAGCAACCCTACATGCCAGAAATATACCATGAGGTAAACCGGATTATTGGCCAGCCAGTACACATCTGTTCTTTACTAGACAACCAGAATGCTACGATCAAAGCCCCCTAACATATAAAGACAGGGCTGTCCACTAGCTAAATTAACCCTTCTACCTTCACATTAGTAACATGCATTGCAGCCCCCTCACCCTACCCCATACTTAGCAGTGAAGTGACAATAGCCTAGCTAGTTGTGTACCTGTTCATCCACTCTGTGTCTTGGAATCCTCCACGAATCATGGTCTGCCGTCTAAACATCATTTATAGGATGTGCGGCAATAGGCACGCTGATGAGAATTGTGGCTGTGTAGTGATGCATTGATTACCCAATGACAAGTTTAGTTCTCTCCACTTGTCAGTAGCACATGTTGAGGACACACAACAGTGGCATTCACGTGCAGTTGTCATCATAGTGCAGTGGCCTTATAGGCACCAATGCATATCGGACATATTGCATTTGTCCAGCTCTGTCGCTTGCTGTTCCATGGTACTCTCTGTGCTCGCACAATGGCATTTCTTCCTTGCCTCTCCAGGATGATAAGTTAGCTCGAACTGATATCCTTGTCTTGAACTCTTTTGTCCTTGTGATGCCATGACAGCCAGTAGGCAGATTCTTAGAGAGAATAAACACCCAAAAAGAGTTATGAAGATGCGCCATCCACAGAAGGTCCCACCCATACTTCTCAGGGTGTGTTGTACTAATAATGCTTTCTTACATGTGATTATAACACAAGTTCATAACGGAAGGCAGTGATAAATGCAATTCAGTATGAAAATAGCAAAGGAGACACTTTATATTCACACAATGGCAACAGACGTCTGCTAACACATGCGACATACCGATATTTGAATTTCTGCTGCACATCTGTACAAGTTTAATTTCCTACTGAGAAGTCGAACTTAGATTAGTTGTACTGCATATTAGGTTTCACTCAATACTAGCAAAATGATTCACATAATGTACAGAACATACGTGCTGACAAAATGGAGGATGAGTGGTTAGCGGAATGGTGCAGCATGTGATTACACTAAAGCAGCACTAATCTTTCATGTACAGCCCAATTTTCGCCAATGACTTCTTCAGTACTCAGCTTGTATCACCACTTGTCTCTCCATGTATGCACAAGCATCACCAAATGACATCCAAATGAAACATTTCGCCCAAGGTTCCCTTATGTACTTTACAATGTATGCACAATCACAAAAATAAAGCATTTCCCCCAACAACTTCCTCAGTAGTGTGTCTGTATGCATAGTAAGCAGCAAATAACATCAAAATGAATCATTTCCCCCCAAGGACCTCTTGTGCACTTTGTGCATGTATGAACAAGCACAAAAATTATAATTGTTTTCCCCAACGACCCCATAACTAATATGTCTATGTAAGCAGAAGCAATAAAATGAAACATGCACAACATTACAACAAAAGTAATGATTTGCCCCGAAGTGCCAGTGTGTACTTTGGCCATGTCTGTACAAGCACAAAAATTAAACATGTTGCAAAAAAAACCTTTATCACTGTGTCTATGTATGCAAAATTTTCTGCCACGAGCCCTTCAGTCGAGTTTTTCCATGTATGTACAAGCACCAACAATGCTGAAAATAGGTCCAGTTGAGAGGTATGATCCAGTCACGTCCCCCTTGCTTGCAGTGACACACACAGACACACATGCACACACAGATAGACAGACACATACACACAGACACACACACACAGCAGATACACACAGACACACACACACACACACACACACACACACACACACACACACACACACACACACACACACACACACACACACACACACACACACACACACACAGATCCACACACAAACACACAGACACACACACACACACACACACACACTTCCCTCTTGTTTGCATTCACACAAATAAAAACAAACATTTTCTCAAACGAGCACTTCAAGTCAGATTTATCAGTGTATGCACAAGCACCAAAAAATGAAACATTTCCCCTAACAACCTTCTCAGTAGAACGTCCATGTATGCGCAAGCACTACCAAATGATATCCAAATGAAACATTTCACCCAAGGTTCTCTTATTTCCTTTAAAATGCATTCACAATCACCAAAATAAAGAATTCTCCTCAATGACTTCCTCAGTAGTGTGTCTGTATGCATAGTAAGCAGCAATCATTTCCCCCAAGGATCACTTGTATACTTTATGCATGTATGGACAAGCACAAAAATTATAATTTTTCCACAACGATCCATTCATTTATATGCCTATGTAACGAGAAGCAATAAAACAAAAACGTTTTCAGCAATGATCTCCATGTATCCACATACACCACTAATGAAACTTTTCCCATAACAACTGTCTCAGTAGTTTGTCCGTGTATGCACAAACACTACCAAATTACATCCAAATGCATCATTTTCCCCCAAGGTTCCATTAATTACTTTGACATGTATGCACAAGAACCAAAATAAATCATTTCGCCAATGACTTCTTCAGTACTCAGCTTGTATGCATACTAAGCACAACATTACAACAAAAATAATGATTTGCCCCAAGGAGCCATTGTGCACTTTGGCCATGTCTGCACAAGCACAAAAAATTAAACATTTTTCACAACAACCCCTTTATCACTGTGTCTGTGTATGCACAATATACAAAATGCAACATTTTCTGTGATGATCCCTTCAGTCCAGTTTTTCCATGTATGCACAAGCACCAACAATGTTGAAAATTGGTCCAGTTGAGAGGTATGATCCAGTCATGTCCCCCTTGCTTGCATTCACACACAGTCACACTCACTCACCGCACTCACTCACTCATCACACTCACCACACCCACTATCCACACCCACTCACCACACTCACCACATTCACCACCACTCACTCACCAATCACCACTCACTCACTCACTCACTCACTCACTCACTCACTCACTCACTCACTCACTCACTCACTCACTCACTCATCCACTCACTCACTCACTCACTGCCACTCACTCACTCACTGCCACTCACTCACCACACTCACCACACTCACTCACTCACCACACTCACTCACTCCACTCACTCCACTCACCACACTCACCCACTCACCATACTCACCAGACTCACCACCATACTCACCACACTCACTCACCACACTCAACCACTCACCACACTCACCCACTCACCAGACTCACTCACCACACTCACTCACCGCCACTCACTCATCACACCACACTCACTCACCGCCACTCTCTCATCACACCACACTCACTACACCACACTCACTCACCCACTCACCACCATTCACTCACCACCACCACTCACTCACCACCACTCACTCACCACCACCACTCACGCACTACCCTCCACCACTCACTCACCACTCACCACCACCACTCAATCACTACCACCACTCACTCACCACCACCACTCACCACACTCACCCACTCAACTCACTCACCTCACTCACTCACCCACCACTCATTCACCCACCACTTACCACCACACACCCACCACTCACTTACAACTCACCACCACTCACTCACCACTCACTGCCATCAACCACTCACTCACCCACCCCCCACACTCACTCACCACCCACCACCACTCACGCACCACTCACCATCACTCACCACTCCCTCACTAACCACCACCACTCACTCACCACCATCACCCACTCACTCACTCACCACTCACCACCACTCATCCACCACCCACCACCACACACTCACCACCATCACCTACTCACTCACCCACCACTCACCACTCACCACCACTCACTCACCACTCACTCACCACCCACCACCACTCACCACCACTCAGCCACCACCCACCACCACTCACATACCACCACCACTCACCACCACCACTCACTCACCACCACCACTCACTCACCCCACTCACCACACTGACCCACTCACCACACTCACCCACTCACCTCACTCACCTCACTCACTCACCCACCACTTACCACCACTCACCCACCACTCACTTACCACTCACCACCACTCACTCACCACCCACCACCAAGACTCACTCACCACTCACCACCACTCACTGCCATCACCCACTTACTCACTCACCCACCCACCCACCACACTCACTCACCACCCATCACCACTCATTCACCACTACTCACCACTCAATCACCACCCACCACCACTCACTCACCACCATCACCCACTCACTCACCCCTCACTTACCACTTACCACAACTCATCCACCACCCACCACTACTCACTCACAACCATCACCCACTCACTCACCCACCACAACTCACTCACCATAACTCACCACCACTCACTCACCACCCACCACCACTCACTCACCACCCACCACCACTTACTCACCACCATCACCCACTCACTCACCCACCACTCACCACACTCACTTACTCACCACACTCACTCACTTCACTCACCACAGTCACTCACTCACCATACTCACTCACAACACCCACTCATCGCACTCACCACCACTCACCCACCACTCCCTCACCACCCACCAACACTCATTCACTAACACTCATTCACTAACACTCATTCACTCCTCACTCACCGCCACTCACTCACTCACTCACTCACTCACTCACTCACTCACTCACTCACTCACTCACTCACTCACCATTCACTCACTCACTCACTCACTCCGTCACTGCCATCCACACAACACACTCACCACACTCACTCACCCACTCACTACACTCACTCACTCACTCACTCATCACACTCACTCACTACACTCACTCACTAAACTCACCCACTCACCACACTCACCCTCACACTCATCAAACTCACCCACCACACTCACTACACTCACCCACCACTCAATCACCACCCAACACCACTCACTCACTCACTTACCCACTCACCACCCACTCACCCACTCACCGCCTACTCACTCACTAACCACACTAACTCACTCTTCACACACTCAACCACACTCACTCACCACACTCACTCACCTCTCACTCACTCACTGCCACGCACTCACTCACCACAACACACTTACCACACCACACTCACCCACTCACCAGCACTTACTCACCCACTCACCCACTCACCACCACCACCACTCATTCACCACCACCACTCACTCACCACCACACACAACAGCACTCACCACACTCACCCATTCACCTCATTCACCCACTCACCTCACTCACTCACCATCACCACACTCACTCACCCATCACTCACTCACCCCCACTAACTCACCACTCACTCCCCACCCACCACCACTCACTCACCACTTCCCACCACTCACTACCATCACCCATTCAGCACCATCGTCCACTCACTCACTCACTCACTCACTCACTCACTCACTCACTCACTCACTCACTCACTCACTCACTCACTCACTCACCACCCACCACCACTCACCACTAGTCACTCACCACTTACTCACCACCATCACCCACTCACTCATCTACCAGTCACTCACCACCACTCACTCACCACTCACCACCACCCACTCACCACCACTCACCACACTCACTCACTCATCACAGTCACCCCCCTCACTTACTCACTCACACACACACACACACACACACACACACACACACACACACACACACACACACACACACACACATGGACCCCTTGCTTGCATGCACACCCCTTATTGGGATTGCATTAAAATTTTTTTAGTTTTCTTAGCATAAGTACGGTTAGGCCTCTGGGAAAAAAACGAAACAGTTCCACAATGAAAACAGATTTGGCATTACCGCTTCTCTACCATTGAAACTGACATGGAATGCGGGGTTCAAAGCTGTTTAGATAAAATAAAATGGATCTGGTTTGTGATGGATACACCTTACCTTGCGGCCGATTTCAAATAGGCAACTTGCACATGTGTGTTTTGATTCACCTTCCTAGTATGCACAACCAACAAAATTTTACTTTTTCTCCAACGACAGCCTCATTACTTAGTCTATGTCAGCACAAGCAATAAAAATAAAAATTTTATGCAATGACCCCTTAAGTCTGGTTTGTCCATGTATGTACAAGCACCAAACATGAAACATTTCCCCTAACAACCCTCTCAGTAGTCTGTCCATGTATGCACAAGCACCACCAAATGACATCAAAATGAATCATTTTGCCAAATGGTTCCCTTAGTTACTTTTACATGTATGCACAATCAGCAAAATAAAACATTTTCCACAACGACTTCTTCAGTACTATTTGCATGCATAGTAAGCACTAAATGACATCCAAATGAATCATTACCCCCAATAAGCCCTTCTGTACTTTGGCAGGTATGCACAAACACAAAAATTATAAATGTTTCCCCCAATGACCCCTTCATTACTTTGTCTATGTAAGCACAAGCAATAAAATTAAACATTTTCTGTGATGACCCCATAAGTCTGTTTTGTCCATGTATGCACAAGCATCAAAATGAAAGATTTCCCCTAAGAACCCTCTCAGTAGTCTGTCCATGTATGCACAAGCACCACCAAATGACATCAAAAGGAATCATTTCCCCAAAGTTCCCATAATTACCTTGGTCCATGTATGCACACACACAAAATTTAAACATTTTTCCCAACAACCCCTTCATTACTTTGTGTAAGTAAGCACAACTAATAAAACATTTTCTCCAATGACATTTCAGACAGCTTTGTCCTTGTATGCACAAGCCCCAAAAATGAAACATTTCCCGTAACAACCTCCTCAGTAATCTGTCCATGTATGCACTAGCACATGACATCTAAATGAATCATTTCCCCCCAAGGATTCCTTGTGTAGTTGGTCGATGTATGCACAAGCAGCAAAGTTAAACATTTTCCACAACAACCCCTTCTTTACTACGTCTATGTAAACAGAAGCAATAAAAAGAAACATTTTCTGCAATGACCCCTTTAGTCCGGTTTCTCCATTTATCCACAAGCACCTCTAATGAAAGTTTTCCCATAAAAACCTCTCAGTAGCCTGTCCATGTATGCACAAGCATGAAAATTAAACATTTCTCCCAATGACCCCTTCATTACCTTCTATGTAAGTACAAGCAATAAAAAGACACATTTTCCTCCAAGGATCCATTCAGTCAGGTTTGCCCATGCATGTACAAGCACCAAAAATGTTACATTTTTCCCTTGTAACAACCCTCTCAGTATTCTGTCAGTGAATGCTCAAGTACTTCCAAATGACATCCAAATGCATTATTTCCCAAAATGGTTCCCTTAATTACTTTGTCCATGTATGGACAAGCACAAAATGAAACATTTTCCTCAACAATGTCTTCAGGAGTGTGTTTGTATGTGTAGTAAGCACAAAATGACATCAACATGAATCATTTCCCCTAAGGAGCCCTGGTGTACTTTGGCCTTGTAAGCACAAGCACAAAAATTATAAAATTTTTCCCAAGTGACACAGTGCTTACTTGTCAGTGTAAGCACAAGCAATAAAAAGGAAACATTTTCTCCAATGACCCATTCAGTCAGGTTTGTC
Source organism: Protopterus annectens (assembly GCF_019279795.1). NCBI lineage: Eukaryota > Metazoa > Chordata > Ceratodontiformes > Protopteridae > Protopterus > Protopterus annectens. The sequence goes on from NC_056729.1 coordinate 1,305,586,879, forward strand.
CATGTGTGCACAAGCAGAAAAAGAGGTTTATATCACAACATTGAACGACCAAAATATCGAAGCAAACAACATCAAACACGTAACATCGAACGCCAATAACCTCTAAAGCTCAAAATTATGAAATCGGAAACCCCGGACTCACATAGTTGGCCCTTGCAAAGTTACACACCTTAACGTCATTGACAAATGTTTTATGTGAATAATGTTTGTTACGAACCGCTGTTTTATAGCAGGATAAGCATTAATGAGCTACTACCACACAAAAAGTCATACACATAGTAGTAAATGTTCTCATTAAATTGCATAGTAGCATTAATATATCCTGTAATTACAAATTATAAATGTAAGGCGAAATGTTACATGTGAATATATTACCTCCATTGTGGTGAGATCCTGGAGTTGGTATATTTAAGTAGGGGGAGTGTGGGGGGCACAGCCTCCCCATGTTAGGGGTTGTGGGGGCAAAGCCCCCCACATAAGAAATAGTTTGTAGCTTGTTTGTGCCTTTCTCGTTGAGCGCAGTAGAGTACTTCATGTATATGTTTGTAGGGTACTTGCATTAGGTGGCTGGGTTGTGTTTTGACAGTTAAGGAGGCGTGTTTTGTTTGTTACAGTTAGGTTTAAGGTTGCACAGCTGAGCGGATGTCCAAGTGTTGCTTTTTGTAGATTCCGTTTTCGAAATTTTGTGCTTTTGGGTTTCTTACCGTTCACTGTTTTGTGTTCGATTTTGTTTGCGTCGATATTTTGGTTGTTCGATGTTGTGATATAAACCCCAAAAAAAGACACAATTTCCCCCAACAACTTCTTCTGTAGGCTGTTTGTATGCACAGTAAGCACAAATTTACATCCAAACGATTCATTTCCCACAAGGAGCCCTTGTGTACTTTGGTGTTGTATGCACAAGCAAAAAAATAAACATTTCTCCCCAACGACCCCTCAATGACTTTGTCTATGTAAACACAAGCAGTAAAAATAAACATTTTCTCCAGTGACTGCTTCAGTGTGGTTTGTCCAATTATGCACAAGCACCAGAAATGAAACAGTTCCCCTAACAAGCCTCTCAGTAGTCTGTCCATGTATGCAGAAGTACCACCAAATTACATCAAAATTCATCAGTTTCCCCAAAGTTGCCTTACTTTTCCATGTAGGCACACCGAAAAAAATAAAGCATTTTCCCCAACAACGTCTTCAGTAGTGTTTATACATACTAAGGTCAAAAGTACCTCAAAATGAATCATTTTTCCCCCAAAGGGGCCCTAGTGCAATTTGAGCATGTGTGCACAAGCACAAAAAATAAACAGTTCTCTGCAATGACACATTCATTACTTTGTGTATGTAAGCACAAACAATAAAAAGAAACACTTTCTCCAATGACCCCTTCAGTCAGGTTTTTCCATGTATACACAAGCACTAAAATGAGATATTTGCACTAACAACCCTCTCACTTGTCTCTCCATGTATGCACAAGCACCACCAAATGACACCCAAATGAAACATTTTGCCCAAGGTTCCCTTATGTACTTTACAATGTATGCACAATCACGAAAATAAAGCATTTCCCCCAACAACGTCTTCAGTAGTGTGTCTGTATGCATAGTAAGCAGCAAATAACATCAAAATGAATCATTTCCCCAATGATCACTTATGTATTTTGTGCATGTATAAACAAGCACAAAAATTATATTTTTCCCCAATGACCCCATAACTGGGTCTATGTAAGCAGAAGCAATGCAATGAAACATTTTCTGCAATGACCACTTCACTATTCTTTTTTCAGTGCATAGTAAACAAAACATTACATCAAAATGAATCACTTCCCCCAAGGATCCCTAGTGTAATTTGTTCATGTATGCATAAGCACAAAAATTAAACATTTTTCACACCGACCCCATCATTACTTTGTCTATGTAAGCACAAACAATAAAAAGACATTTTCTCCAAAGATCCCTTCAGTCAGGTTTGTCCATGTATGCACAAGCACCAAAATGAAAGATTCCTCTAAGAACCCTCTCAGTAGTCTGTCCATGTATGCACAAGCACCACCAAATGACATCAAAATGAATAATTTCCCCCAAGATTCCCATAATTACATTTGTCCATGCATGCACAAGCACAAAAATTAAACATT
>NC_056729.1:1305594006-1305696506 GCF_019279795.1 Protopterus annectens
GGAAAAACGACAGCAGCAGTACATCAGCCAGTACACTATGTGAAGGCAGCAACAGACAGACTAATGGGCAGTCAAAATGAAAAATAAGCAACTCCAGTGGAAACAGTTACAAATATTGAAGTACCCATTCACTCGGCAACAGACTCAGCTATTACAAACATGTACATTCATTCACAGTCACTCGAAGCATTCATACACATGCAGACTTACCTGCACTTCAACACACACATCGACCGCAGCAGTACATCGACCATTACACCAAAAAAAAAACACAGCAACAGTAATAAATATAATCCCAATGCAGAGTAGCACTCCAACGGAGACGGGAACAAACGTAAAAAATATGTAAAAATGTAATCCAAGCAGCATATACGTTGTTCCCTTATGGCAATAAAACGTAATGGAATTCCAAAGATATACTTCAAGGTATACGATACTAAATGTTCAATAAACACTTTTATTTAGTACAAAGTGAGCGCTTTCGCCAACAGGCTTCTTCAGACTTGTAATAATATGCACAGTACTGCAAACTTTTTTAAAAGCCCTCCATGGGCTGTGATTGGTTACAAACTCTGCATCAAAACCACATTCCAATTGAAGGAATTAGATACGTCACATCCTATTTCTTTACAAATTACAAGATTGAAAAGTCCATTGATTTAAACAAGTTAATTCTTACGAATCTAAAAACATTATAAAAATACTATAAAATATTATGCAGTTTAAGATGTGGGAGAGACAAACTCACTAGTTATTAACCTGTCCAACAGAGTGCTAAATAAGCATGAGGAACAGGTCTTGAATAAAGGCCTCAACTTTATTCCAACTAAGAATAGTGACTTAGTTGATACCATCATTGATACAAAGTTATTTATTAGAAATATACAATTAAAGCTGGATTTTGGGCAGGAGGAATATAATACGGGATACACTAAATTTAGAGCAAATAGTACATTCATTCCACAATTGCATCCTACCATCGAGGTTTTTGGTAAAGTGTTAGAGAATGATATTTATAAATATTTCCAAGATAAAAGGGTTACAAGACACGGACAGAATTTAAACTACCTTCAAAGGAAAGCACTAAATGATCTAAGACAGGATGAATCAATAATCATTAGACCAGCCGATAAGGGCGGTCCTATTGTTTTGATGAATACCACCTATTATAATGAGAAAATGAAACAACTTTTAAACGATGACAAATCCTATCAAAGAATAGATTATAAAACGTTGGTAGATAAGGTATTTAGTGTTTATTACACCTTAGATGACCTTATTATGTCCCTAGATATTACGAAGGAGTTATATGAATTCTTTAAGGTTAAAGATCCGATTATACCAGTCATTCAGGGATTGCCGAAGATACACAAATCCAAATTAGACCCCCCTATGAGACCAATTGTGGCAGGCCAGGGTTGGGTCACAGAACCACTCTCAGTTTATATAGAGAATCTACTGAGACCATTAGTAGATGAGAATAAGAGAATACTTAAAGACAGCAAGCAATTTTTGATAGATTTATACACTTATATGAAACAATTGAGGGACAATCAACCCTTTCTCTTAGTGACCCTGGATGTTGTAAGCTTGTTTACGGTAATCCCTAATGAGACTGGTATTAATTTTATTCTGGAATACTTGCGGAAACATTCACATTTTTCCAACAAGAAAGTTGACTTAATTGCTTTATTGCTTGAGACAATTTTAGCAAACAATGTATTCGCCTTTGGGGATGATGTCTACCTTCAGAGGGATGGCGTAGCTATGGGTACATCTTGTGCCAATAGCTACGCCAACTTAGTTATGGCCATGTGGGAAGATAAATACATGTGTGAGAATACTCATTTCCAGGAATCTGTGGGCATGTACCGTAGGTTCGTGGATGACCTCTTCTTTGTGTGGCTGGGGGATGAGGACTCATTAAGAAGTTTTGTTTCCTATTTGGACACATCCACAGATTTTTTGAAGTTCACCTTGAACTTTTCCTACACGAACATATCTTTCTTAGATGTAGAAATATACAGACTGTCCAATGGCATGTTGAATACGTCTATACATAGAAAAGGGTGCCATAGGAATACCTTACTCCATAGGCGGAGTATGCACCCCATACACGTTTTTAACAATGTTCTAAAGGGACAATTCATGAGAGTGTCCAGACTTAATCCTCATGAAGAGCTTTATAAGACGGAGGCACAAGACCTTAAGGAAAGGTTTTTGGATAGGGGATATAGCGAAAGGGACATTAATGAGACGATAGGCGTAGTGGACCTTTTAAGGTCCAGTAGAGCTAGACCATATTTTTTAGAGCAAGTGGAACAACCTGAGGCCACCACACCATCTATGAATGAAGTTAGAGCCACCTTGTCCTTCAGTCAAGCTAGTTTGGAGGTGAAAGGACTCATGCATAAACATTGGGACATTTTACTATCAGACAGGGAAGTGAGTAACGTTGTAGGCCCTAGACCACGAGTGACATTTAAGAATCATTCTAATTTGAAGAGCCTATTATGTAGGCCTAAACATACTCCTAATAAACAGAATAAGGTAGGTGTAGCTGTGAACACAGTACCCTGCGGTAATTGTAACCAGTGTATTTTTATAAATCTAAACACTGAATTTATACATCCTACCACAACTCGTAGGTTCAGTTTTTACACCAACACCAACTGTGAAAGTAGGAATGTTGTTTATGTGGCCATCTGTAGTTTATGTTCAGCGTATTATATCGGGAAAACCAACCACACATTAAAGGAACGTATCAGGGAACACAATTATCAGATTAGAATTGGTTCGGATGTCAATGCTTTAGCTAGACATCACAAAGCAGCAGGCCCTGAACATGTTTTTACATTCTATGTCTTGCAGACACTTACACAGGGTCCAAGAGGAGGAGATCTTATAAATAGAACGTTGGAATGTGAGACCAGGTGGATTATTAGATGGAGAGCAGATGAACCCCCTGGCCTCAATGATAGGGTACAGATCAAACCCTTCCTGAAGAGTAAGAGAATAAAAAGACCGAAGTGAATACGCCCCTATTATAAGTCTTTAAATGGTAGTTTGTGATACTCCCATAGGAAATTGCTTGTCTCATATTGTAATGAATAGGAGTCTTTAGGATTTAGATGAATGGTTATAGGCTTTTATATCAGTGACGTTTTACATATGTTTGGTTTGTGTACATACAGCTATTATGAATGGTTGAAATTGTTTTTGCACTTTATGATTGCGTTTATCCCTGCAGTCCTTGTAACATGTCTCATATAATCTATGAATTATTTTTTATATAGAATCAATATGAATGAATATACTTGATTTTTAAACTGCATAATATTTTTATAGTATTTTTATAATGTTTTTAGATTCGTAAGAATGAACTTGCTTAAATCAATGGACTTTTCAATCTTGTAATTTGTAAAGAAATAGGATGTGACGTATCTAATTCCTTCAATTGGAATGTGGTTTTGATGCAGAGTTTGTAACCAATCACAGCCCATGGAGGGCTTTTAAAAAAGTTTGCAGTACTGTGCATATTATTACAAGTCTGAAGAAGCCTGTTGGCGAAAGCGCTCACTTTGTACTAAATAAAAGTGTTTATTGAACATTTAGTATCGTATACCTTGAAGTATATCTTTGGAATTCCATTACGTTTTATTGCCATAAGGGAACAACGTATATGCTGCTTGGATTACAGCAACAGTAATGACTGAAAAGGCTTATATTAAAAGACAGCAGCAGTACAGTGAAGCACTTCAACCATTTTAAGGAACTACGCTCTACTTCAACCCTGCAGGAGCAATAAACAATGGAAGCACATGGCACCCTCAAAAACATGACCACACTAACTACAGTTTATAGGCAAATTATTCATTGGCTACCTATAAAGGAAAAAATGGGCTTACATGTACCATGCATTCTTGGTAGGGAAGACTTATCTTCATATAAAAAAATGAATTTATGTCAGATGCAGGCAATCCAATGCTTTGCTGAAGTCCCTTGCCAAAATGCAGTCAACGACACACTGAGAAAGGGAGTTCCACATTGCAGCTACTTTCTTTTATTAGGCTAATGGAGTGGGCCGGACAAGACAGCTCTGACATCACTAAGTGGAAGGTTCACTGCCTAGTTCTATGGAGCATGCAACTATGGGACTGCTGATGTCAGTTTGTGGGAGGAAACTGCCCAGTAACTATTGCAGAAGTGTAGTAGTCCTGACGTCAGGAATGAAGAGCCAGCTACAGGTTTTTCTACAGAGCGATAACTCAGTTTGAAAAAGAAAGTAAAATAGTATGGAAAAGCAGGGTGCCTAGGAGGAAAAACAGGAGAGTGTATTTTTTGAAAAAAAACTGTACTGAGGGTTTCATTAGGCAGGATCAAGTAAGAAGGAGTAAAAGAGACAGCAGGTTGAACAATCTGCTTTAATATCCCATTGTTCTCCTTTAAACCTCATTCCTCCTCCAAAACATTATTCTTCATGTATTGTCCCCACAATTCCCATTTTTCTATGTAATGTGTTATTACCTTTTTCTAAAGATCCAATTTCCAATTATTTTCCCTCTGTTACTGTATTCACTACTTCTAGTATGGTAAGTTTAGACTTAGATTTTCATTTTCTCGTAACTGCTTTTTTTGGCAGCCACCAGACTTAAACCCAGCAAGGCCTTAATATGTCAAGGCAATTTTGGTTCTTTATCACAGCTCATAAAATCATTTCCTTAGTTACATCAATTTGCTTATCCAGTATTTCTGACAGAGTAGTCTGCAGGGACTTTTTATAAGTCTGCTAACTCCTTACACTCCCAAAAATATGTTCTCTGTTATCTCTTTCTTCCACATCACACCTCCAACATTTAAAATCTACCTTAGGAAAAATTCTTTGTAGTCTGCTTGGGGTATAAATAATACCTATACAAACACTTCCAAGCAAAGATCCCAAATCTGCTAGACTTTGTTGGATATTTGGAAGCCATAGTATATCCTCACATTATTTCTTTGTGAATTGCTTATCCAGTATCTCTTCCCAATTCTTTCTAATCTTGTCTGATTAATTCCTAAAGTTATCATGCAATATTTTTTATGCCCTACTAATTATCGCTTTATAAACAGCAGCTTCTGTTCTAGATTCTACTAAAAACTCTACCAGTGCTGGTCTTTAACTTAGGATCCCACTATTCCTTTCTGTCTGTTTGATATCAATCCTTGGTAGGGAAAGTAAATGAATTGTTGTCCTTTTCCCATTCTATTACCTTTCCCTCTCTAATTAGTTGCTCCCAATCTCTCAGTTCCTTTGCCAGTTTTCTTCAGTAAATTCCACCCCCCTCTTGCCTATTCTCTGTACCCGTAATCACAGTCATCCATATTGGCAAAATCTCTTTTCTCCATTCCCATGTTGGCTTACTTGCAACTGTACAACTTATTACATAAATAAATAGCATGTATAAGCATAAACAGCACTAAAAATTAAATAAAAATCACAATGCACAGCTGTTAAAAAATGTTCCTAAATACAGATAATGGATCACATTGTCTAATTTATAATGGGAGCTTATTCCATGAGTATACCATGGAGTGTGAAATGAACTTTGTTTTCAAGGTTATACTACATATTTCAGCTCTAAAGTTAAAAGGAAATGTTTGCAGTAGTTCAATATTTATAAGGACATGATGCTCTTCATCATGAAAGCCTTAAAAGACAGATATAACTTACTCTGTGACTATCTGTAACTTACTGAAAAAAAATTAGCAACTCTAATCTAATAAGATATAGAAAGTAACAATAAGATTCTGTTAGTGTGCTTCTAATGAATATACTCTGGAGATATACACCTAGAGTATAAGCAGAATAAGAAATTATAACTCCGTCCAAAAGCATCTTGGCATGGTTCCAGGTCCAGAGCTGCAATCACTTTTTATTTTACTTAATGATTTTTGTACTAAACCAGAAGTAACAACAGGTACTTGTTTTATCCCTTTCTACTGTCTTTCGGCTTTTCCCGGTTAGGGGTCGCCACAGTGGAACTCCCATCCGCTAATGATTGGCAGTGGAATTTTATGGTGCCAAGTTGCCAGCCCAATGCCCATTATTCAAAGAAGGCACACTTATTCACACATGCACCTACCTGCATGTCTTTAACATCACTTGACCACGGGGAGGACATGCAGACTCCACAAAGAAGGCGCTCCAGATGAGAATCGAACGAGAGACCCTCTTGCTGTGAGGCAACAACGCTAACCGCTGCATCACCGCTGCCCCTATTATTATCCCTTTCCACTATCTCATAATAAACTTTGTTATTAATTTTAGCAAAGTATGATTTAAAAGATTTGCCAGTATTACATCTTCCTTTACAATCTGTCTCTCATGGACTACAGGAGCTATAATATTTGGTATCCTTTTGAGTTTATTTATGTAAGAGAAAAAAATTCTTGCTAGCTAGCAGATTCCATAAGCATGTTTTCAAAGCTTACTTTAGCCTCCTGTAAGAATTTTTCAAGCTCCTGCTTGACAAGTTATCGGCCTTTTGTGGCTGGAATATTTTGTTTCCTCAGTACCTGTATTTCCTTCTTTTAATTTTCTTAAGTGAATATTTTCCATCACAGAAAACTTATTTTTTGTTATTGATCATAGCAACTTCTTCCTTGCTATTGTCTTCTTGGTGGTGAAAGTTGTATTCTAAAGCTTTCAATACCTTGATTGTTTCATGTCTGTTCACTAATGCTTTTCACTTGAGTTTACCTTTATTATTAAGTCTGATTTTAACATCTTAGCTCTGTCATACGTTACTTTAGTGTGGAAATGATAAGCCTGATTAAGCAAAACTGGAAAAAAGAATGCCAAATGACCAGACTCCTCCAAAAGATTGAGTGGGACAATGTCAAAAACTATCTTAGGAATATTAGTCACTAGCAAGTCAAGTGTACTGTTCTATCTAGCTGGAACATCAATTAACTGCACTTTTTTTTAATGAAAGTATTTCACAGAATTCTTCTTCAGCTACTCTGGACTGAGTATTGTTTTGTTAATTTATGTTAGGAAAATTAAAATCAGCCAGTATAACTGAATTATCTATGTTCAACCTACTCTCAGGACAATCAATACACTCAAGCTGGTCTATAGTTGCGAGTTTTTGGAATTTTACCACAAGCCTTAGAGAGTTTCTTTCACTGAGTTTCATAAGTTCCAACAGGATAGTTTCCCAGTTTACTATTAATATCTCGACTTCGGAATGTATGCCTATGAATTATTTGAACTACAGATGTTCGAATAATTCATTAGAGTACATTCAAAATGTTCAAACATTATATTTGCGAATGTCCTGTGCATTCACAAATATAAACGATCAGAGGGATGTACAGAGATTGCGGTACAGTGCGATTAGTAAACACATCCCTTTCCTCACTGTAGTGCGATCTCGGAGTAGGAATATATAGTTGGGGGATGTGGGGGGCTCAGGGGGGCTTGCCCCCTGCATAAAGGGGATGTTAGTTGTAGGAGGTTGGGATTTACGGCAAGGGTAGTATTGTCATTAATTGCTGTAAAATGTCGAATTGGACATTTTCGGCAATTACTGCAGATTTACGACTAACTGAACAGCCGTAAATCTGTAGTTTTGACATTAATTGTCGACATTTAAGTACGGAATTATTTTGAATTTCATACTTTTAATAGTAAACCTAGTTTCCCAAGGACTATACCAGTAATACTCTTGAAGAAATGTTATTTGTAACAAAAATGATTATCCCGCCACCTCTGCTATCAATACTCAAACAATCATATCTCATAGAATGAGGGAGACTAACTTATTTTCACCACAAGGGCTAGTAATAACAATCGATAAGAATTTGGATTCATAGCTTAGTGCTGTTAGTTCTTCTGTCTTAAGCTATGGTTTCCAAATATATCTGTCAAGTTTTGATATGCTAGGGTTATTTAAAGAGGTAGATTTAGGCTTCGGCATGGGTGGTCAAGCATTTACAGACTTCATTATAAAGACTTCTGAATATGTCCCATTCTGCACTGTATCATTACGCAAAAGCAGAGATTTCAGCCTACCTGTGCAACATGTTCCTCCATAGTTATTCAAGTTTACTTTACACATTGGTGTACTCTTGCTATGTGGGGCATGGTTTGTGCTGTTGTGTGACACATATTTATGAATCCCTGATGAGTCATGTAGGGTTACATGTCTGTTTTTGCTAATAGATTGTTATCTTCTAGAGTTAGCATGAAAAATAAACAGCTTTTTAAGGAGCAGTATAAATGTAAAATATATGTTTTTATTAAAGCACTGTTTATTTTTTATTTTTCACAATAAGAATGAAAAATAAGTAGCTTTTCAAGAAACTTAAATATATAATTGTGCAAGGTAAACACTGATCCAGTGGCTTGATGATACATGTGATCAACATAAAATAAATTACATTTATGTTCTAAATGATTCTGATCATCTGTTATTAATACTTAAAATAATACTTATTTCCTCTTAGTTTGCAGCTATCTTTACGAGTAATATTTCTCATTCTGAATTTTATTCCATATCATGTAGCATTTGCAAGAATGTTTATCTAAGTGTGTCTTGCACAGGATTGCACATGGAGAAAGATGTCTCTTGAAAGAGATCCAAGTACTCCAGCACTTCCATGGCTATTTTAGCTATTTTTCATGGTCACAGTACTAATTTACTGTTCCTACCATTCTTGTAAGGCATCCAGAGGCCAAGAGTAATGCCCACTGCTTGACATTTTATTAAATTCGCCACTCTTTGCTCCCTTTATCTCATGTGGCTACGAAGCTTATTTCAAGTTGGCAACTGGCAGTGTGAGCTATGTGACAGCTTCTGAACAACTGACTAGCTCTAAGAAATGACTAATCTGACAACACTCATGAAGGTAGTACTAAGTGGTACTTAGCTTAAAGAGGCAAGTACCAAAGAAGAAGCTGCTGTGCTAAAATTACCGCAAACATTAAGCACCCAGCAACACGAGCTTGAAAGAAAAAGTAAGGTGATTCTACGCATGCCACTCGGCTCTTATCTTTGGAAACACATCCTTACCAACAAGAACTCAAAATTGATGACTTAGTAAACAGAATCAGATGTAATAATCTGCCTGTAATTGGCCTTCCAAAAGGTAATAGATTCATAGGTGATTACTAGGCCAATGGCACAAGAGCCTTTACAAGCCTAGCCAATAATACCCAGGATATGACAATATTATATCTTAATTCCCCAGATATAGGATGAGATAATATCAGGGTAGTGGGTCTATGGGTGTAGGAGCTCTGAGTCCTTTTACAGACTGCCTCTGTCCATAAGAGACATGGGAAGTACCCTGGGAGTGAATTTACAGTTCCCTATCCATTTATTCAAATTAATTTTGAAGAGAGTGAGGGATGGGCATTGCTTTACAAAGATGGGAAGTTTATTCCATAGACAAAGTAGCCCTTGGGATAAGAATCACTCTCTCCAGGAAGTTTTGTTAGAGTCATAAATAAGGTTTAGGTCCATGGACCCCATAACCCTCATATAATTTTTCTTCTGTATATGTAACATTTTCATTAGTGCTGGATCAAAGAATGCATTGTAGGTCAGGCATAAGTGACCTCTCAATAAATGACATGAGATGGAGTAAAAGGATAGGGTCTTTAGTCTGTCTGCATAAGACATGTGTGTTATGCTTTGCATTTTTTTACTGTGAAAGCTCTAGGGCCATTCCAGTCACTGTAAGTGCCTGGTTAGATTCATGGAGAAGGAAGCATTATACTCAGTTACAGGCCTGATGAGGGCCAAGTGCAATGTCACTATGACTTACTTTGATCTTGATGCCATGTCTTTACTTATAAGTTGAGCCACACAGAAGTACTTCCTTGCTACTGTAGTTACCTGGTGGTCAATGTTTTGGTTGCTGTCTATCTGTGTTCCTGGGTCCCTTATCATTGGGTCTGTGTTAAGGGATGTGCTATCAATATTATAATTTGCATGGCTATCTGATTTACTGAAGGGTATGATTATGCATTTTTTAGCATTTATTCTCAGACCATGGTTTTGGTACCAGTCATTTGTCATTTTTAGGCCTGTTTGTAGGATGTCAACATCATTTGGGGATCCAGTGATTGCTCCCAGCCTACAGTTGTCAGCAAACTTGGTGAGCCAGAGGCCCCCAACATTGGTCTTCACTTCACAGAAGTATAATACCAAACAGGTGGGGCTCCCAACACTGGGTCCTGTGGGGCACGCTATTAACATATTTCATATCAGAAGTGCAATCACCTGTTTGAAGAACATGTGCCCTGTCAGTGAGACAGTTTGCTATCCATCTGAAGATGTAGGGGATTATGACTAACTCAGAAAGTTTATCTATGATCACCAAGTAGAGGATTATTTTGAAAGCATTGGCTAGGTACGGATAAGTGGTGTGTACTGTTTTATACTTATCCATGGCCCCGGTGACTTTCTCAAAGAAGTCTACCAGACTGAGCAGGAAAGACCTTCCTTCAACAAAGCCAGATTGGGTCTGGTCCAGTGTTTGGAGATTTCCCATGTCATTATTGATCAGGTCCATGATAATTTTCTCCATGGCCTTGAAGATAAGGCTGGTCAAGCTTATGGGTCTGTATTTTCCTGGGTCAGTTGATGGGCCCCCCTTTTGCAGTAAAATGATTGTTGGAGTCCTCCATTCGTATGGAACAAAGCCCATCTGGAGGCTATGGTTAAAGATGTTTTTAGTGGCCCTGATAAATGCTGTTTTAAGCTATTTAAGAAGCATGCTAGAATGTTATCTGGACCCATGGAGGCTGTGTTGTTGGCTTTAGTGAGCGCAGTAAGATTGTATTCTCTCATAATGACAGGTAAGGGGGTGGTTGCAGGTATTTCTTTGGGTATGGTAGGAGGTGATGTGGCAGGCGTTTAAAATAAATATGGGGGGGAGTTTAAAATAAGCTTGTCAGCCAGCAGGTTTGATATAGTTTCAGACTGGGCATATGTGTTGCTGTTCATGATTAACTTGGCATATTGCTGAGCATAAGAGACATCCAAGGCATAAACGTATGCAAACTCCACACTACACACCACACATAGTCCACACACCTGTGTCTCACAGCCACTAAGGCCTAAACATAAGCTCAACATATTAGTCATAGGAGACTCCATTGTGAGACACACAGATGTGCCCCTCACCAGGCTGGATAAGGAGAAAGTCACGGTTAGTTGTTTGTTGGGTGCCAGAATATGCCATATCACCAATGCGCTCACATCATAGTCCATGTTGGAGTGAATGACTTGAGACGTACCTCTGTGGACTATATGAAGAAAGATATGATCGAGCTCACTGAGTATGTGTCCCAGGCAGGTATGTCCCTAGCCTTAAGCAGCATTCTACCGTCACCCAAAATGATGCCACAATACAAACAGAAAATGATTGACTTTAACAATTAGATTAGTTTCTAGTGTCATTTCAAGGGGATCTAGTACCTGACAGCCTGGAATGACATTATCGACAAGCTGCGATGCTTTGCCAGAGATGGCCTGCATCTGTCTCCCTTGGGCTTTAGGCTCCTAGCAAAGGCTCTTGCCTCCCCCATAGTGCCTTTTTTAGGCAATGCCATGAGGTCAAAACTACCAACATGAAAATTTCATCAAAATGTAAATTAAAGGTCATGTTGCTAAACACTAGGATTCTAAACATGGAACTGCACTCATTGCAAGCATTCTTAACCCTGGAAGAAGATGACATTTGTGCAGTCATAGAAACCTGGTTCAAAGCTGCAGAGAACACCCCAGCCATACGAGGTTACTTATCCTATCATTCATTCAGACCGTAAACCATGTGCAGCAAGACAAAAGGAGGTGGAGTTGCAATATATATAAAAGACATAAACACCTCTAGGCTAGTCAAACAGTATGATGCACAGGAAATACTCCAGATGCAGTTAACAATTGACTGGACCCCAATTCAAATCATAGCTAGCTACAGGCCTCCAACTCTGACTCAAGATGCCCACTCCACCTATCTGGACCTCTTCGAATCTATCACGATTCAGCTCTTTGCCCTGATCCTGTGTGACTTTATCTATCCAGCCATAGACTGTAAGAAATACTCATGCCAAAATACAAATGCCCAGAGATTCCTTGATTTAGTTAATGCAAATACCTTGGACCAGTTGGTTGACACCCCCACAAGAGGTGAAAATATCTTGGACTTGATATTAACCAACATGAGTAACCACTGCAGCATCCCTACAGTGTCATCATCCCGGTAAGATCTGATGACAAAGCAGTCACATTCAAAGTCACCATCTCCCCTGACCCCCCCCCAGCTAGGGTCCAACAAAAAAACTTTTCCAAAGATGATTACAACCTCCTGAGGGAAGGTATAAACAGCTTTACAGCCTCCTCCCCCGCCACAGGAACTATCACATATGTCCAAACCTACACCAAAGTATTATATGAGCATTTATATACCTCCACGGAATCAGGAATGCCAGACAGGTTGAAATCATCCTCCACAAGGAAGAGTAAAGCTGTCTGGTGGACATCTGCAATAAATAAGCTCTATAATAAAAGGAAAAAAAATTTGCTGTCCAGTACCAAAAAGGAGAAGGTGTCTAATTGGAAGCAATCTCTCCTTAGCCATCCCAGGCTGCATCCTACATGAACTCAGACAGGAACTTGCAGCACTATTATGCACCCTATTCAAACAAAGCCTGAGTACTGGCTTCATCCCAGCTGAATGGAGGACAGCTACTGCCATCCCTTTGCACAAAGGAGGAGCATCCACCGATTTAGGAAATTATACACTTATCAGCCTAACTAGCCTGATCTGCAAGGCCATGGAGCGGATTATCATGGACTTCATTAATAAGAACATTGGCAACCCCCAGACATTTGATCCCACACAGTTTGGTTTTGTCAAGGGGAGGTCATGGCTGTTAAATTTTGTCGACTTCTTTGAGGCAGTCACCAAGGCCACAGACGAGGGGAAGACAGTGCACACCGCCTACCTTGACCTGGCCAAGGCTGTCGATACTACTTCCCACATAGGTATAATAGATAAAGTCTCTCAACTAGGCATCAATCCATATGTTACCAGATGGGTAGTAAACTGGCTTACTGATAGAACCCATCTAGTCAAAATAGGGGAAGCCACCTCAAGTAGTAGACCTGTAACAAGCAGTGTACCCCAGGGATCGGTCTTGGGGCCTTCTGCACTTCTCAGAGATGCAGGCCAAATCTAGTGGGGTATGGCTGACCAAGTTTGCAAATGACTGCAAGCTGGGTGCTGTTATCAACTCCCTTAGTGATGTGGACATCCTCCAAGAGAGTCTCATCCAAACAAATGTCTGGTGCCAGAAACATGGCTGCAAACTGAATGCCAAAAAATGCATCATCGTCCCTTTTGGGGAGAGTGATGTCCCCACAAATTATCACACTGATAATAAGGCACTAAGCACACAACCAGTCATGTGGGACTTCAGCACCCAGGTTGATAGCAAACTGACTTTTGACCACCATATTGCCTCCGCTGTATGGAAAGCTTTCTACATGGCCCACCTCATTAGAAAGGATATCTCATCCAGGGACAAGGTGGTCATAGCATCCCTGTATTCTTCCCTTATAAGACACATTATTCAGTACAATGCCCCATTTGGCATGTACATCACAAAGCACATGCAGCAGCTGGACAGACCACAGAGGTTCCTAACCTGGAGAATCCAGGCCCTCAAACATCTACCCTACACAGATAGGCAAAAAGCCCTGTCTTTCTACTCAGTCTCCTACAGACTCCTCAGAGATGACATCTGTCTGGCACACAAAGCAATCTCAGACCCCACCTTGACGGGACTGCTGCATATCCCCAAGTCAAGCTCCACTCAAGTAACCCGCACGCAGGAACTCAGCCTAGTCTATGACATCAATAGGACTTGTTGGCAGGACAGATTTGTGTCCCAGAGATTCCCCATTTTGTGGAATAGACTCCCTCTCCATGTAAAGCAGAGTACCTCATTAAACCTTTTTAAACGCAACCTGGATAACTGGATAGGGATCAGAAAATACACCCCTGGGATTTCACCTGTGTCCCTGCTGGACAGTGGCATAGGGTGCTGACTTGCTGGAACATGGACTAAATTCTTGACTAGGCTTGTAAGGGCCTCAGGGCCAATAACCTAGTAACTTCCTGTGACCCTATGAGCATTTATTCTGAGGTTATGACCATAATTAAAAAAGTCATAAGGTTATCTTTCATCTGGGAGGCTATCTTTGCTTCATAGTTTGCTTTGACAGATTTGCCCAGATCTATAATTTGTTTGTTTAGACTGGTGAGTGTCTTTTAATACTGTTTGGCCTGTTCCATCTTGGTTTTGGGCAGGATTTTTTCCTTTTGTTTAATAAGCTATTTATGCCAGTAATCATATGTTTAACTCAGACAGGTACTGTGGTTGTACAGTGCTTTTGTGTATAGCCCAGAGTCGGCCTCAGCATCATCTGGGTTTGGAGGGGGTCAGAAATTTAATAAGCTGTCACTTTGTTTGAGGTAACTGGCCTTTGCAAAGTTCTTAATAGGTTTGGAGTTTGATGGGATCCTAGGTTAGTTTTAATTGTAAAGGAGATCTTTTTGTGATCAGATCTTACCAGGGAGGAGTTATTGCACGGGAGGGAGCAGGTACTGCAATGAGACTCAGAACTCTCGCCATTCTTATTTTGGAGGAACATTCTTATTTTCAGTCCTGATTTATCCCTACATAGGATGCCCCTATTTTTGGAGGTACATCGCTGTTTTCAGGATTGATTTACCCCTTCCACAATTTCCTGAATTTCCTCATTGCATATTATTTTAAATTTGTCTAGTACACAGAAAACTTCACCACATGACTAACATACTACAGGTAATAAATGTAGATGTTCATTGCTGCAGTCATGACCTTCTTGCCCCAGATGTCAGAAGGCCTAAAAGGAAAAGCAGCAAAGGAAAAGGGAGGCTGGCAAATTATCTAGTAGAATGAGGCCTGATGAAACAGCTTTGAACTCAAAGCAAAAGAAACAAATAACTGTTGAGTCTGTCTGAACTCCTTAGTTCTGTTCTTTGGGGTTCAGCATAAAAAGTAGGCAAATGAATAGACTGATTCAAGGCCACACTAGAAATCACTTTAGGCATAAAAGTAGGGTTAGTCCAAAGAAACTCTATCCTTATGAAATATCAAAAGGTTCTACTGCCATAAAACTTCAGTTCAGACGTAGCTGCAGGTTCAAAAGGAGGTAAAGTAAGTTTCTCCAAAACAAAATTGAGATCCCAGGAAGGAGTAGGAGCTCAAATTGTTTGAACAAAGGATGGGAAAATAAAGGAGGGTCACAATCATATTGAGCAGAAATGGCTGCAGCATGAACCTTCACAGAAGAGAATGACAAACCCTTGTCCAGTAATTCAGTAAAATCTCTTCCATTTATCAGCATAAACACAGTCAATTGTTTGAAAATCTGAGGATCCAGTTTCCCCTGCTTGTTGATGTACCACATGACTGCTGTGTTGTCTGTTTTAATCAACACGTGACCTGCCTGAAGGAGTTCCTTGAATGCCATCAAAGCAAATTGAACTGCTAACATCTCCTTCATGTCGATGTGCAAATGTAGTAGTTTGGGAGGCCACATGTCTTGTATCCATTTTCCATTGAAGTGTGCTCACAGAGAGTCCCTTGTTTAGGTGACATTCCTGAGCCCACCAAAGTAATTCTTTCTGGATGCAAGGTATAATGAGGACTGTCCTTGCAGTCAGCCTAAATGTCATCTGAGAGGCTGTATTCAGTCTAGCACATGTCCTGAGAGGGCACTAGACTGGACTTTATTTCATTCACAGTATACCCTAGGCACCTTAAAACTGTCATTACATACTATGTTAACATCTTGAACTTTGGAATTTCTAGGTAGGTGTTGAGAATGGACAAATCCAGAAAGTAAAGAAATCTGCTTCTGAGCCTCCAGCCTTTGCTGAGGAGGCACATAAAGTCCCAACCCTAGCAGGCCAATTCCTACTAAACTTAAAAGAACTTCAGATTGAAGAGGAGCATCCAAAATTTTACATGTTCTGACAAATTTTGATGAAGAAGCCTGAAGAGCATCAAAACCACACTGCAAAGAATGCCAGATAAAGCATCCACCTTAGATTTCAATTGGCCTAACAAAAGTTCTGATGAGGAGGTGTACACTTTTTTCCCCACCTGTGATCAGCCCTAGGACTCTTATACAAGTACTTATGTGCTTCTGGAACTCTGTAATACCTGTCAGGCTTAACAGGGGCCGGAGGCAGAGAATCAGGATTAAAACATCAATAATTTAATGAAACAGGACACATCTTACAATTCCCTTTTTCTGAAGCAAAAATAAATTACTTTGTCTGGTAGAATTTTATGTTGCAGTTCATTAAACTCTACAGATTTTACATTGTCTGTGATAATGTGCTTAGCTTACATGTTTCCATCATTTTTGTCACTCTTTTAAACATGTATTTCTGAGTATCATCTCACATTTCTACTGGAAGCGTGAAATGTTATGTGCTATTTGGTATGCATATTTTATTCTATTTATATGTCCAGGTTTTTAGCTGAATGTTCTGGTTTTTCAGGGGCGTATATTCCTCTTTTCAATGCTTGCAGGTTGAGAGATATGGTGAGTTTGGCCCCAGATTATAATAATGCCTTACTTACTAATCAGAAGGCCATGGTCCTTGCTATCGATACTCCTCCTTATCCCTCCAAAGTTTTATACCAATACAAAGTTAACTTTCAAATCATCTCTGCAAATATCACAAATGTTAAGCTGTTTCCAATAGTAAATTACTAGGACTTATAGTAAACAACACCATGACTCAGTCTCCACATCCAACAGCCAATAAAAAAGCAAACACATTTGCTATATAGCGCCAAACAATATCTGACTGAAATCAGACAGATACTTGCAGCTACCTGTCTGCTGTCTGTACTTCTGTATACCTCTCCTATTTTCACTAAACTCCAGTCTTTCCTGTCAACTAAACCAGGGTAATTCTATAATAAAACAGACAATTTTGCTTCCACCAAGCTATACTCCACACATCACTGTATTGCCCTCAGGTACCTGAATTAGCTTGAGCTATTTCACCTCCTCAATCTCAACTTCAGTTTGCACAAGGTTTATTATTTCACCCTGAAAAATGCCCTGCCCTAAGCAGTATACTACAACACTACTCCACAAATACAGCTCTCTGCTCTACTGACAAACATCTCCTTGTAGTTCACAAAGCTAACAATAAAGCAGGAAATGCTCTTTACTCCAATTATTCCTTCAAATCCTATAGCTCATTCTCCCCATCAGTCAGACTCCTCAACAACACCCATATATTCAAAGATAAATTAAAACTGTTCCTGCTTGACTCTTGACTTTGGCCCTGCTATTCCCCAGGTTAAATCATTCCAAAACCACATCTCCTGTGTACACATACATATCAGTGGATATCTCTTCTCCTTTCACTCTTATTTATCTGTCTTCTACTCTTCTTATGACAAAATGCATATAATTTTACCTCATCTAATGTACTGCTCCCAATGCTGATTATGCTACTGCAAAAATACTTGATTATTTTATAATTATCCACTTTATTAATCCTCACTTTGTATGTAATGCTGCTGAGTTACCTGAACATTATGTATAGAGTATAGTGCTATTGGAAATAGTTATTGCAGAACGTTGTCATGCTGTTAATGTTACCCAAGTATTGTGCATGTTGTATATGAACTACTATTATTATTTCTTGTGGAAAACATTTCCACGGTCTGCACTGAAAAGTGGCTTCTTTGCCCAGTCAGACTTTCCTAGTAAACATGCATAGATAAATAAAGAAAGAAAATAAACCTGCAAGTTGAGGGAGTTGGGATTCTCCTGTCAATTGCATTTCCCATCTGCATTAGCAGCATCTGTAGAAAGGCAGCAGACTTTGTTTGACAAAACTGATGATGTTCACAGCTTTGCAGTAACCTTAAAAGTCCAGCATAAATCTTTTTTTTTTGTGGAGTGAGTTCTGTGAAATGGAGATCTCACATATGGCAAGGGACAGGAAAAGGGCAGGTAAAGGGCATCCATCTTCTCCAACTAAGATGCTGGCTGGAAAAAACTTAAACCTCAGCCAGCTACCTTACCATCTCCCTTTAACACTTGTAAGAGCTCTGATGGAGGATCCTTAAATCATTCTGGAAATAGATTTTCCATTTGGCAGATGCTCTCAGACATAGAGGAGCATGGTATCTCTTTTCTTACACAAGATGCCCCATGATTACACCATGCCCCAGGATTCCCACTCCTCTTTTCTTGATGTACTGGAAAATATTAGGGTTCAACCAAACAACCTAATAATGGGCGACTTCAACTACCCCACCATTAACTGGGAAAACCACTTGTGTACCAACTCCTTAGCTCAATGCTTTCTGGAATTCATAAACTCCAGTGCCCTGGATCAACTCATCCACACCCCCACCAGGGGCAACAATATCTTAGACCTAGTCATTACCAACATGAGTGACCGGTGTTCCACACCTGAAGTCAACTCCTCGTTGGTCCGATCCGACCATAAGCTAATCACTCATGATATCCACATCCCACCCCCACCCCCCATTAAGGAAACCATGGTAAAAAATTTCTCCAAAGCCAACTGCTTCTTAAGTGGTGAACTTCATGACACCCATGCAGATGGACAATACAGTTACAACTGCTGAATCCTACACAAATGCACTCTATAAGCACTTACACGAGTGCATCAATCGTGCTATCCCAAACAGAACCAAGACACTATCCTCCAAAAAAAAGGAAGCCAATCTGGTGGTCCCCTGCCATAAACAAACTGTACAACAGAAGGAAGAAACTGTTGCAAAAGAGAGTAAAATCCCATGAGTGGAGGAGCTCCCTGGTCAGCCTCAGTAAGAAGCTGAGATCCCTTATAAGAGCCTCCAAAGCTAGCTACGAAAACAAAATTGCCACTAATTCTAAGGACAACCACAAAGCATTCTATAGCTATGTCAAGAATCTCGATGGCAACACCCAGATCTGCTCTGAGTTGCAGCACAAAGGCACGAAAATTACAGAACCAACTGATATTGCCAACATCCTGGCAGATAGATTCAGTGCTAACTTTACCCCCCCTACCCCCTAAAGGTCCCATATCTATACTGCAAGAATGCAGAGTCCCTGTAATCACAACTACGCAGGTAAAAGCTGCACTCTCTAAAGCCAAAAATACAGCATCCATGGGACCGGACAACATCCCAGGCTGCGTTTTACACGAACTTCAGAATGAACTGGCTCCCCACTTAAGCACCGAGTTCAATAATAGCCTTGCATCAGGCTTTGTGCCCACTTAATGGTGCACAACAACAGTTATCCCACTCCACAAAGGGGGAGCCACCACTGATCCCGGGAACTATCGACCTATTAGCCTGACGAGCCTGGTCTGCAAGGCCATGGAACATATCATCATGGAACTCATAAACAAAGACATTGGTAACCTCCAAACTCTGGATCCCACCCAGTTTGGGTTTGTGAAAGGCAGATCATGCTTCCTGAACCTGATCGACTTCTTTGAGGCAGTCACCAAAGCTGTAGATGAGGGTAAGGTGGTTCACACACCCTATCTTGACCTCACAAAGGCTTTCGACACCATCCCCCATTCTGGAATTATAGCTAAACTCACTAAACTAGGTATAAATCCCTATGTCACAAGATGGGTTGCCAACTGGCTCACTGACAAAACCCACACTGTAAAAGTTGCAGACTCCAAATCTGACCTCAAAGCAGTGACAAGTAGAGTACCACAGGGTTCCATCCTGGGACCTCTCCTGTTTGGTATCTACTTCTCTGAAGTACAGGCTAACACAGAAAGCCTCTGGCTAATGAAGTTCACAGATGACTGCAAACTAGGAGCTATAGTCAAGTCCCCAAATGATGTGGACATCCTACAGAAGGGGCTCGCTGAGACAGATGCCTGGTGTCACAGCCATGGCTTCAAGCTCAATGCCAAAAAGTGCAGTGTCATCCCCTTTGGTAAAAACTCTGTACCCATGAACTACCACATAGGCAGCAAACTACTTAACACCGAATGTGTGATAAGAGACCTTGGGACCCAGGTGGACAGTATTCTCTCCTTTGATAGTCACATCGCCACAGAAGTCAGGAAGTCCTTCTAAGTGGCACATCTCATCATAAAAGGGTTCTCATCCAGGAAAAACAAGGTCATTGCTCCCCTCTACTTGACACTCATTAGACCTATTATAGAGTACAACGCCCCTTTTGGAATGTACCTTACAAGACATCTGCAGCAGCTGTAAAGGCCACAGAAGTACCTCACAAAGAGGATTACTGGCCTCAAACAAATGCCCTACACTGACTGCCTCAAAAAACTCCAGCTTTACTCCATAGCATATCGCCTACTCCGAGGTGATCTCTGCCTAACATACTAAGCTATGTCAAACCCAGAGCTGTTGGACATGCTACACCTAAAGAAATCCCAATCCCTCCGAGCTACATGGTCTAGGGACCTAAACCTTGTCACCACAATAAACAGGACATGCTGGAGGGATAAATTCCTGTCCCAGAGACTTCCCATACTCTGGAACAGGCTACCCATCTATGTCAAGCAAAGTTCTTCATTAGCACTCTTCAAGAAAAAATCTTGATGAGTGGATGGGAAATAGGAAATACACCCAGGGGATCACTTCTGTGTCTCTACTCAACAGTAGCACAGGAAAATAACTTTCTTGGGTGGCGTAAGCCAGGAAACCTTGTTGGCTAGGCTTACGTAGGCCCTTGGGCTGATAGTCTAGTACCTACCTATGAACCTATGAACGTATAACACCCATCACCAGAAGACTCACGGCCTAGAGTTATCAGTCCAGAAGTATTGCTTGGACATTAAATCATAGGAGGTTACTAGGCTAGTGGCCTTGTGGCCCTTATAAGCCTAGCCAAGACTTTAACCCATGTTTAGACAAATCAGCACCTGATGCCCCTGTCCAGCAAGGACATAGGTGGAATCCCAGCGGTATATTTTCTGTTTCTCATCCAGTTAGTAAAACTCCTCATGGAGAACTTATGGAATCTCCCAGTTTACAAATGAATGCAGCAATTATATTGATCTGCTACTCTTGATGTCTTGGATTTTGGATCTGTTTCTTAATACTGGTTATTTGTTTACCTTTTAATTGCCAAGAAGGTCTGTTGCTGTGGGAGTTATATATTCACATTGTATGGGAAGAACTTTCAACTGTACATTATTGCTCTGTGTATTAGGCTGACAGGAGGGTAGGACTGCATGAACTCTGGCATTTTTATATGATGACAGGGTGTTTATATTGTTGAAACTGTGGACCAGCCTATTGTCAGAGGTCAAAGGAAACATTACATTCCTAAACTCCTTGGGTACTTGCCCATTTAGCTATTTGTTTCATTTAGAAATAGTTTTGTTGATCAGTATTAAGGTTTACTAATTTTATCAGTTTCAGTGTGTGGAAAGCATTTTGTCATCTGTCTCTTTTTTATATGACCAAAGACCCTGTTGATTCTAATAATTCTGCTTTACAAGATGCAGCAGAGGAACTGTTTGCTGCTACATTAGCCACAACTCAGGATTATCCAAAAGTAACCATGTTACCTTGGAATGTGTGGGGCATGTCTACAAGGCCTAAAGGAAAAGCATGTATTTTGTTTGTTAAAAAAGTATAAGGCAATTGTATTGTTGCAGGAAAGAAAAAAATGTGTAAAAAGTTCTCAAAAGACAGAGGAGGGTGTAGAGAAATAAGTTGTGCTAAATCAGCAGAAAGAGTGGTTTTAATCCTGATCCTTCGTTCTATACAGTGGGGATTACTCTCATTTTCTAAAGATAAGGTAGGGTGGTGGCTAGTCATATTGATAGGCACTTGCAAGTGGAAGTAATCTTAGCTCATTTTTATGAACTTAATAATGATGCAATAGAATATATTCAGGCATTACCACACACTATTGAATCATTGAAACGATCACACACATCTGTGATTATAGAAGAGGATTTTAGGACAGGATTCTGCTAAATTGTTATAGGTCACCAAAGCTAACCACAGCATTTAAATAGTTTGCGGTGGATATGTGGGTCACTGAAACTTGGAGAGCAGCACATCCTGAGCAGGTGGACTTTACCTATTTAGCCCCAATACTGGATAGGGAGAGCAACCCAGCCACTGGGGATGCACAAGCCAGTGCATTTCTTTGTGCCGGTCCCAAGCCCGGATAAATGGGGAGGGTTGCGTCAGGAAGGGCATCCGGTGTAAAAATTCTGCCACAACATTTATGGCGCAAAAATTTCATATTTCCATATCGGATCGGTCGAGGCCCGGGTTAACAACAACCGCCACCAGTGCTGTTAGCCAACAGGGTGCTGGCGGAAATTGGGCTACTGTTGGCCGAAGGAGAAGAGGAGGGCGAAGGCATGCCTGAAGGCAGGAAGAGAGGAGGAGGAAGGTTTGGAGTGTAGCAGTGAGGGTAGGAACTTTGAATGTTGGCAGTATGACTGGTATAGGAAGAGAGCTAGCTGATATGATGGAGAGAAGGAAGGTTGATATATTGTGCGTGCAAGAGACCAGATGGAAGGGAAGTAAGGCCAGGTGTTTAGGAAACGGGTTCAAATTGTTTTATCATGGTGTGGATGGCAGGAGAAATGGGGTAGGTGTTATACTAAAGGAACAATATGCCAAGAGTGTTTTAGACGTGAAGATAGTGTCTGACAGAGTGATGTTTAATAAGCTTGAAATTGATGGTGTAATGATGAATGTTGTTAGTGCATATGCTCCACAAGTTGCGTGTGCGATGGATGAGAAAGAGAAATTTGGAGTGATTTGGATGAATTTGTGGTGAGTGTACCCAAGGGTGAGAGACTAGTGATTGGAGCGGACTTTAATGGGCATGTTGGTGAAGTGAACAGAGGGGATGAGGAAGTGATGGGTAGGTATGGTGTTAAGGAGAGGAATGCAGAAGGTCAGATGATTGTGGATTTTTCAAAAAGGAAGGACATGGCTGTGGTGAATATGTATTTTAAGAAGAGGGAGGAGCATAGGGTGATGTACAAGAGTGGAGGACGATGCACACAGGTGGATTATATCCTATGTAGGAGGGCCAGTCTGAAGGAGATTGGAGACTGTAAAGTGGTGGCAGGGGAAAGTGTAGTTAAGCAGCATAGAATGGTGGTCTGTAGGATGACGTTAGTGATCAAGAAGAGGAGTAGGAATGTGAAAGCAGTGCCAAGGATTAAATGGTGGAAGTTAAAAAAGGGTGATTGTGAAGTGGAGTTTAAGGAATAGTTAAGACAGGCACTGGGAGGCAGTGGAGAGTTACCAAATAGCTGGGTAACTACAGCAGAACTAGTAAGGGAGACTGCTAGAAAAGTGCTTGGTGTGACATCTGGACAGAGGAAGGAGGACTAGGAGACCTGGTGGTGGAATGAGGAAGTACAGGAGAGTACACAGAGGAAGAGGCTGGTGAAGAAGAAGTGGGATTGTCAAAGAGATGAAGAAAGTAGACATGAGTATAAGGAGATGAGGCGCATGGCAAAGAGAGAGGTGGTGAAAGCTAAGGATAAGGCGCATGGAGAGTTGTATGAGAGATTGGACACTAAAGAGGGAGAAAAGGACCTATACCGATTGGCTAGACAGAGGGACAGAGCAGGGAAAGATGTGCAGCAAGTAAGGGTGATAAAGGATAGTGAGGGAAAGGTACTCACAAGAGAGGAGAGTGTGTTGAGTAGATGGAAAGAGTATTTTGAGAGGCTGATGAATGAAGAGAATGACAGAGAGAGAAGGTTGGATGATGTGGGGATAGTGAATCAGGAAGTGAAACAGATTAGCAAGGAGGAAGTAAGGACAGCTATGAAGAGGATGAAGAATGGAAAGGCTGTTGGCCCAGATGACATACCAATGGAAGCATGGAGGTGCTTAGGAGAAATGGCAGTGGAATTTTTAACTAGATTGTTTAATGAAATTTTGGAAAGTCAGAGGATGCCTGAGGAGTGGAGAAAAAGTGTTGTGGTACCTATCTTTAAGAATAAGGGTAATGTGCAGAGCTGCAGTAACTACAGAGGGATAAAACTGATCAGTCACAGCTTGAAGTTATGGGAAAGAGTAGTAGAAGCTAGGTTAAGAAGGGATGTGATGATTAATGATCAGCAGTATGGTTTCATGCCAGGAAAGAGCACTACAGATGCAATGTTTGCTCTGAGAGTGTTATTGGAGAAATACAGAGAAGGTCAGAAGGAGTTGCATTGTGTCTTTGTAGACTTGGAGAAAGCATATGGCAGGGTGCCTAGAGAAGAGTTGTGATATTGTATGAGGAAGTCGGGAGTGGCAGAGAAGTATGTAAGAGTGGTACAGGATATGTACGAGGGTAGTGTGACAGTGGTGAGGACTGCAGTGGGAGTGACAGATCCGTTTAAGGTGGAGGTGGGATTACATCAAGGATTAGCTCTGAGTCCTTTCTTATTTGCAGTGGTGATGGACAGGTTGACAGATGAGATCAGACAGGAGGCCCCGTGGACTATGATGTTTGCAGATGACATTGTGATCTGCAGTGAGAATAGGAATCAAGTTGAGGAGACTCTGGAGAGGTGGAGATATGCTCTAGAGAGCAGAGGAATGAAGGTCAGCAGGGCTAAGACAGAATATATGTGTGTAAATGAGAGGGAGGGTAGAGGAATGGTGAGGATGCAGGGAGTAGAGTTGGTAAAGGTGGACGAGTTTAAGTACTTGGGATCAACAGTTCAGAGTAATGGTGAATGTGGAAGAGAGGTGAAGAAGAGAGTACAGGCAGTGTGGAATGGGTGGAGAAGAGTGTCAGGAGTGATTTGTGACAGACGGGTACCAGTAAGAGTGAAAGGAAAGGTCTTCAAGAGGGTAGTGAGACCAGCTATGTTATATGGTTTGGAGACAGTGGCATTGACAAAGAGTCAGGAGTCAGAGCAGTATGTGGCAGAGTTAAAGATGTTAAGATTTGCACTCGGTGTGACTAGGATGGATAGGATTAGGAATCAGTATATTAGAGGGTCAGCTCATGTTGTACAGTTTGGAGACCAAGCAAGAGAGACAAGATTGCGTTGGTTTGGACATGTGCTGAGGAGGGATGATGGGTATATTGGGAAAAAGATGCTAAGGATGGAGCTGCCAGGTAAGAGGAAAAGAGGAAGGCCTAAGATAAGGTTTATGGATGTGGTGAGAGAGGACATGCAGGTGGTTGGTGTGACAGAGCAAGATGCAGAGGATAGGAAGAAATGGAAAGAGATGATACACTGTGGCGAACCCTAATGGGAAAAGCCGAAATATGATGATGATGACTGAATAGGGAGAGCAGGATTGATTATATTTTCATTCCAGCAATGCTTATAGGCAAAGTTTTATCATGTACACTCATATCCAGTTTCCTTTCTGATCACAATGTGGTTTTAGTGGACTTATTAGATATATTTGCAGGAAACCCATGTCACTATTGGTGTCTTGACTGGGTTATCCTAAAAGTGAGGAGGGGAGTAGGGATATTCTTGCAAAACTGCAAGCTTACTTTGCCTCTCAAGGTAACTTTATGACCTTAGAGGAAAGTAGATGGGAAGATATTAAAAAAGAAGTCAAAATACTAGCTCTGTGGTTCTTCCGTAGGCACAGAGCTAATAAATTCAGCCAGGTGGAACTTTCAGAGCATGAAATTAAATATGTGGAAGGGAGAGATAAGTAAGAGATGTGCTTGAACCTTAATGATAAATGGCATCTTACAAAATTAAAAGAAGGCAAGGCCCTTTAAACTGCTGCATAGATAAAAAGGTAGGAAAGATGGAAGTGTTTTACATGGGCAAAGGATATATCATCTCTAAAAGTATTTGAGCACAGAATTAAGGAAAGGAAATGAGAGTCATACAACGTAGCACTTAGAGATAAGGATGGCGTTCTCCAAGCTATCATTTATGGTATAGCCAATACATACAGGGAGATGTTACCATTCTCAGGATGTGAGCACCTTGATGCAGAAGCAGAGTTTCCTCTCTCAGATATTCTCACCTCAAATTTCAGTAGAGGATCTAAGCAATCTTAATGAACAGATAACTCTGGAGAAAGTTGTAAAGACTATCTCTGTCCTTCCTAACAGCAAACCTCCAGGCCCAGACAATACTCTTTGATAATTATACATTGCCTTCTTAGGGACTTTAAGTCAAGGATTACTGAATTTGTTTTGTCTAGCCGAGATGACAACGTGCTTCATTTACTGATCACAGACAGGAAATATAATCTTTCTACTTAAACAGCAGGATCAACATTCACCTGTGGAGAACAGACAATCACTCTCTCCTTCAAACTGAGACAAAGATATAGGCCAAAGTCTTAGAGCTTAGACTAGAGAGGGTCATTCCCAAACTTGTTCATGTCTCCCAACAGGAGTTTATTAAACACATGCAAAGGAAACAAGAACAGTTTAATCTTATTTCTAAACATAAATCAATTGGGCAAGACTTTAAGACAACCAATAGGGACATATATTTTAGACTCAAGTAGGCTTTTTACTTACTAGAATAGGCATTCTTATTGGAGGTGATTCAAGCGTAAGATATTCATGAACTGTTCTTAAATTGATGCAAATTGCTGTACACATACCCTGAGGCATTGGTAAAAACAAATTGACTTATTTTCTCACCCCATCATGGCTGCTCACTTCCCCCCTGCTCTTTGCGTTTTTGATTGAAGTGCTAGCAGCTTACATCAGGGAATGACATAGCAAGGCTAGCATAAAGATATTTCAAAATATACAGTTCTATTCTTAGTGGTTCGCATACAAGGGGGGTCACATGGGTTAGAGATCCAAGTAAACTACTGTCAGAGTTATTCAGTAGAGCTCTTTTGAGTGTGTACCTTTAACTCCTAGTGGGCGTGGCTTCAGCATTTAAAAATTGAAGTTATCACCTTACATTTTTAACAAATACCCATTGACAGAGGTCATATATCAATACAATTGTGTTTGCTATCATCTATGCTTCAAGATAAAATTTTCTGATACCTTATATGTAACATGGTTTTGGAATTATTAATGCAAATATGAACAGGCAATATTTGACGCCTAGAGGAGCAGTAGGGTGCAACTGCAGAAACGCCACGAGACGTCACTCGGCTGTAATGAAGTGCTACATAGTTTTGTGCATGCCTCTGTATTCCCAATCAATCCAGAGAAATTTACTGTACTCCCCTTTAATGAGTTAGTGAAACAGCAAATAAATTAATTAGAGCATTTAAAGATGAAAGCAGTAAAGCAACAATCTTGCACGGGTATTCTGTCATCATAAAACATGTGAGTGTTGCTAGAAGCAACCTTAAGGCCTCCTCTCCTGGACAATCCATCCACACTGGCATTATTAACCCCACTGTGATGTTGTATGGTAATGTCATATACTTGCAATCCTAGACTCCACCTCAGTAACTTCGGATTTTGCTTACTGACCCTATTAAGCCATGTTAAAGGGTTATGATCTGTGAGTACAGTGAATTTTCTCCCATAAAGATAAGGCTGCAGGTTATGCAATGCCCACACTATGGCCAAACACTCTTTCTCCACAGCTGCATAACAATCTTTTCTAGGTTGGAGTCTATGGCTCAAATAAAGCACTGGGTGCTCTTCTCCTTCTGTGGAAGCTTGGCTGAGCACAGCCCCTACCCTTAATTTGAAGCATCTACCTGTACAATAAATTCTTTATTGTAATCTGGACTGGCTAACACAGGGGGTCCTCCCATAATTTTGGAATGCCTGTTCAAAATCTGTGGTCTACACTACCTTATCCATTTTATTCTTCCTAGTTAGGTCAGTAAGGGATGCAGCTATGGCAGTGTAACTGGGCACAGATTCCCTACAGTACCTCGCTGTCCCTAAAAATGCTCTTACTTGTTTCTTAGTGACAGGAACTGGCCACACTTGGATAGCTTCCACCTTGGCAGGTTCTGGCCTAATTTTACCACTTCCCACTGTGTGTCCTAAGTAAGTGACCTCTGCCATACCCACTTGACATTTACTGGGTTTAATGGTTAATTGTGCCCTACTTAATCTATCCAAGACCTCCCTCACATGTTAGAGATGTTCCTGCCAGGAATGGCTGTAAATAGAGATGTCATCCACGTATGCTGTAGCATATTCCCCCTGCTTCTACCAAGATACGGTCTACCAGCCTCTGGAAAGTTGCTGGGGCATTTTTCATTCCAAAAGTCATCCTGGTAAATATATACAATCCGTAAGGGGTTACAAAAGCTAACCTTTCTCTAGCAGCAGAAGTCAAGGGTACCTGCCAGTATCCCTTAGTTAAATCAATAGTGGTCAGGCACCTAGGCCTACCCAGTTCTTCTAGGGCTTCAACTGTTCTTGGCATGGGGTATGCATCTGACTCTATGCAACTATTTAATTTCTGGTAGTCTACACAGAATCTGCCACTACCATCCTTCTTTGGTACTAGCACTACTAGGGAAGCCCAAGGACTGCTAGACTCTTGAATTACCCCCAGTTCTAGCATTTCCCTTATTTCTTCTTTCAGTGTCTGCTTCACTCTCTCAGGTACTCTATAATGAACCTGCTTAATAGGTTTTGGGGTCTTGTATCCACATGGTGCTGCACCAAGTCAGTACACCCAGCTTTCCCTGTGACCATATCTCCAAATTCCTGCAATACCGTTTTTATCTCCTGAACTTAATTAGGAGTTAACTGCTGCAATATGGTGATTCCTTCCACAGAGGTGTCAATCAAAGCCTCACCCAAAAGACTGGTTACCACATCCCTTTCAGTCTCTACCTGCCATCCACTATGAATGCTCAATACTAGGGCCTCCCTATCGTGATAAGGTTTCATCATATTCACATGGTACAGTTTGTGCCCTTGTCTCCTACCTACCAAATTTACCATGTAGTTCCCATCATTGATTTTCCTCACCACCTCAAAGAGTCCCTCCCAA
This sequence comes from Protopterus annectens, assembly GCF_019279795.1. NCBI lineage: Eukaryota > Metazoa > Chordata > Ceratodontiformes > Protopteridae > Protopterus > Protopterus annectens. The sequence continues at coordinate 1,305,623,008 of NC_056729.1, forward strand.
GCTTCTTGTAACTTGTTATGTCTAACAGGAAAATGTACCATCACCTTCTGTCCATCAAGCATACTCTTGAGCTTGAGCATTCCTGCCATACCTCACATATTTTGTTGTTGGGCCACTACTAGGTTCTCTTAAGCTAAACACATGAGCTCTTTAAGTCTTGTCTGAAAGTTGAGAACATGAGCCATAACAGACTCCTTGTGAGATTCACTCTCATCTTCCCACTCATCTCGAATTAAATCTAAAGGCCCCCTCAGACTATGCCCATATAACAGCTCAAAGGGTGACAAACCTGTAGATTTCTGCAGTGCTTCCCTGTACACAAATAACACATTGGGCAAGTACTTGCCCGACTCCCTTTTAAACTTGTCTGAAAATGCCCATTGCATAGTCTTCAATGTAGAGTTTAACCTCTCCACATGACCATTAGCCTGGGGATGGTAGGGGGTGAGCTTTAGATGTTTAACTCCACAACGCTTCCACAGACAAGTCAACAGGCCTGACATGAGGTTGGCACCTTAGTCAGTCAGTATTCTCCTTGGAAAACCTACTCTGCTGGAGATTTTTATCAAAGCATTTGCCACCTTCTCTGCCTCAATAGATGACAGAGCCACTGCCTCAGGATATCTGGTAGCATAGTCTACTACCACCAAAATGCATTTATTTCCTGTAGAACTTGGAATACTCAGGGGTCAAACAATATCCAGGGCTACTCTTTGAAACATCTCTTTGATAACAGGCAAAGGCATTAACAGAGTCTTAGCCTTGTCCCATGCTTTACCAACTTTTTGGCACTGTTCACAAGTCCTACAATATCCTACCACATCCCTTGCACTCTCAAGCCAATAGAAATTTTGCATAATACTTCTTTTAGTACGTCTTATGCCTATGTGACATGAAAAAGGAAATGTCATGTACTATGGCTACGAGTGACAGTCGTTAAGCTCTAAGCACTACCAACTGCTCTATTACTTCACCTTCTAGCCCACCTCCAGGAGTTCACTCTCTATACAACAAACCTTTGTTCCAGTATACAGACTCCCCTCTTCCTTGAGACTCAGATACCTCCTTAGCCATCTTCCTCTAACTTTGTAATGTAGGATCCATAAGTTGAGCCTGTCTTAACTCTACCTTCATGACCTTCCCCTATCTCCCCTCCTGCATGAAGCCTAGTCATGTTTGACAGCTGCACCTTGCTGTCACTCTGGGTACCACCACTCACCTCCATCCTCTCAGTCACCATGTGCAATGGAACATCAGAACCCATCAGCAGCTGTGGCTCACATTCAGACTTACTACTACCAGATAGCACCTTCTCTGAGACAGCTACCATGCCAGTCTCAGCTTCATGCATGAGATCTTCCTGGGTCTCTCCCAGACTACTGGACCTACATGCCTGTCTCCAAGCCTGACTGCGTGTCACTGCATGTACACAAGGTACTGCATCATCAAAGTCATTCCTTATCAGGACAGCTGCAGGAACATCCTCAAACACACCTACTTGCTTGCTTCCTCTTCCACTCTCCCACTCAAGATGAAACGTAAGCCAATAATATTTGGAATGGGGTCCCTCCCAATGCTCTGACTGGAGTGGACTGCCCAAGAAAGTACTGCTCTTCTCTAACCACTGCGGGCCTCACAATGGTTATATCAGAAGTTGTGTCCCTCTTATATTTACCATCCAATAAGATTTGATATAAATGTTGGTAATAATTTGGCACCACAGTTGTTTCTAAACAACTTACCACTGGCAGTTTATCATCCACACTTACTGGCTCCCTCACCTTCTGTTTCTCACCTTGCCTCAAAGCACATTTGGCTGCTATGTGTTCCCTCTGGTTATACGTGAAACATCTAATCCCTAACCGTGCACTTGGATTAGTAGTTTCCCCATTATTGGTGTACTCTGTTGGACTGGTTTAGACTGCCCCATGAGTTCCCTTATGTCCATGCACAGCACTGGGTATCTCTTTCTTATGCAGCCGTGCTCTGCTTGCCAAGTAGAGATCCCCTTTTCTCTCCAACTCCTCTGCAGAGTTTGCACTCATGGTCTGCTAACCAAGACTCGCACGACATCAGGCAAAGTTCTCAGGGCTTGTTCCCTCATGAAAAGGTCGGCCAATCCCTCAGAAGTGGTGACCTGATGCCCACTCACCCATCTGTGAATGTAAGTACTTAAGTCAGCAGTATAAACATGTACACTTTCATCTGCCTTGTTTCTATGTTGATGATTTTTTTTCTATATGCCTCAGGTATAAGTTTGAAACAGTCAAGCAAGCAACATTTCACTTTGTCATAATTCAAACAATCTACTTCATTTAACTTTGCTACAGCATGAACAGCTTTAGCATGGAGTAAGGTAGTCAGGCGCCTAACCCAGAGCTTACAGTCAATATCATATTGTCTACATTCCCTCCCAAAAGTATGAATAACACTATCAATGTCATCCCCATCCTTGTACTGAGGAAAAGATTTACTGACCTGCACAGCTTCTGGGATCTAGTTATTATCTTCCCCATTACCTTCATGACCCCCTCAAAGGGTAAGAAGCTCCACTTCATGCCGGTGCTGTCTGTCATTCTCCTCACACTGTCTCTTATCATCCTCGGCTTCTAAATGCCTCAGTCTCTCTGCTGATTCCAATTCAAGACATCACAATCTCTCCTCAGCCTCCTGAAGTTTAGCTTCCAGGCACAGTCTTTCCAAATCAGGATGGATTCTCAGGTCTTCCAAAGAAAATGTGGACTGTCCTGTCTCAGCAGATTCCATATCACCATCACAAAACCGGATATCCTCCAAATGGCTGGTATGAGCTGTGGCTGCAACCAAGGCTGAAATCATTGCTTCCTTGGTCGGGCTGGCATGCACCAATCCTCTGGCCTCACACTCCTTAGCCAACTAGATTTTTGTCAGCTTGCTAAAATCTTCTGCTGATATCCTTGCCTGCTATCCCTGACTATCTAAATAAAAAAATAAATAAAACTGTGGTGGATTGAAATTCAGAATGTTTACCTTGTGGCTGTCAAGAGTGCACACCTTAATGACAACTACCCACAGGCTACTGAAATCCAATTAAAAATCCCACTAAGCTGCCAACAATTAAATGTGATGTCCGGTTAATATCCCACAGGACTGCTACCAATAATGTGACATCTCCTGCTTAAACCTGGGTTAGTAATTAAGAGCCTCAATCCTCACCACCAACTCCAGTGTGGGAGCATCATGGAAAACACAACAGCATGGAGCACACAAGAGTAAAATTCCACAATTTCCCATAAGAGCACAACAGGAACACACTCTAGTTTCATAGAAATGCACTCTATACCTCTGTCCACCCCAAATGTAATCCCTTATTATGCACTTCAGAGCAATGTGTTCCAGTTTAAGACCGCTGACTCACTCACACTCAAAATAAATTCAAAGCTCACATACTCAAGCACTTATGGGAAGCCTGACACAGATTTCCAGCTGTATCCCCTCCCCAATACAAATGGTAACACTGCCACCAGAGTCAGACAGAGCTGCACACCCTTCAAAGTACTAGACCCCCCTATACTGTACAGAAGGACAAGGCTCTCTATTCGACCTTACCAGCCAGTCAGTATCCAGGGGCAGTTTCAGGTGTACTCTCCAGTCCAACTGGTGAATCTGGGCATTTTGAGGCAATGTTACAACTGCCTCATTTACGCAGACAACCCATTCCTCCTACCACCAAACACTAATACATGCGAGACACTCAATTATACAGCCAAACTGGAGGCTAAGCTCTCTCAACCTAAGACTGGATCAGACAGTCAAGAGGAAAAGGGAAATACTTGCATCACACCACCAGTCTCACATAGACCCATTAAACCAGCACCGGCAAAAAACACACATAAATACATGAAAACAAAAATCTAAATAAAAATCTGCAAAAGCAATAAAGATCTCCAAAGCAGACATCCAAGCAACCTCCACCCCCCAACACAAACCATGAAACACATACTTCACAAAACCAGAATGCCACTCAATCATAGCCTTTAAGGCAAAATAACATACCCAACACACTAGTAATAGGTGACTCTATAGTCAGGCACACTGATGTCCCACTCACTAGGCTGAATAAGGAGAAGGTTACTATTAGCTCCCAGTCAGGTGCCAGGATTGGCCACATAACACAAGCACTCAGGTCACTCCAGAACAAGTACAAATATGACTCTATCATTGTCCATGTTGGTGTGAATGACCTGAGGAGTACCTCCTAGGACTACTATGAAAAGAGACATGGAAGAGCTCTCTGTTCACGTACCCCAGGCCAGTATGACCCTGACCCTGAGTAGCATCCTGCCCTCACCAAGAATGATACCACGGTATAAAGAAAGAATTATCAATTTCAACAACTGGCTAAGTTTCTGGTGTCATTCAAAGGGGATCCAGTGTCTGTCCACCTGGGATGACATGCTCGACAAGCAACACTGCTTCGCTAGAGATGGTTTGCACCTGTCACCCTTAGGCTTTAGAATACTGGCCAAGGCTCTTGCCACCCCCATAGTGCCTTTTTTAGACAAGGCTCAAAAGACAAACCCACCGCCTCAAAATGCATGCACTCGAGGCACTTCTCAGTATGGAGAAAATTTATATATATGCAGTAACAGAAACCTGGTTTAAGGCTCCAGAGAGCACCCCAGTACTACCAGGCTACAACTCATACCATACATTTTGGCTGAATAACTCAGACCAAAATACAAAAGGCGGGGCCGTATCCATATTCATCAATGATACCCACACCTCCAGGTTAGTGGCACAGCACGATGCTTCAGAGATCATCCACATGCAACTAACAATGGGCAAAACTGCAATTCAAATTGTAGCTTGCTACAGATCACCCACCATGTCCCAGGACCCCCATTCTGCATTTCTGGAAACACTGGGAAATATAAAGGTCCTACCAAACACCCTAATATTGGGTGATTTCAATTACCCAAACATTAACTGGGTGAACTAGTCAAGTACTAACTCCCTTGCCCAGCATTTCCTAGAATTTATAAACTCAAACGCCCTGGATCAACTGGTCAACACTCCCACCAGAGGTGACAACATATTTGACCTGGTCACACCAACATGGGCGACCGGTGTTCCACACCAGAGGTCAAACCCTCACTGGTTAGATCTGACCATAAACATATCACTCTGGATATCCACATTCACCCCCAACCCTGATCAAGGAAACTACTGTGAAAAACTTTTCAAAAGCAAACTTCACATTACTTAAGACCAAGGTGGAAAATTTCAAAGCTCCCATGCTATAGGATAACATGGTCCAAGCTGCAAAATCCTTTACTAATGCATTCTATGGGCACCTACAAGAATGCATGGATCATGCTATCCCAAGCAAATCCAAGACTCACTCCTCCAAGAAAAGGAGACCAGTCTGGTGGACTCCTGCCATTAACAAGCTATGCAATAGAAGGAGTAAACTAGTACAGAAAAGAGTAAAGTCCCAAGAAGGGAAGACATCCCTGATCAGTATCAGCAAGAAACTACCTTCCCTCATAAAATCATCAAAGGTGAGCTTCAAAAGAAAAATTGCCAAGGACTCCAAAGATAACCACAAGGCATTCTTTAGCTATGTCAAGAATCTAAGTGGCAATGCTCAGATCTGCTCAGAGTTAGTGCAGAATGGCACAAAATACACTGAACAGACCAATATTGCCAGCATCCTGGCAGACAGGTTCAGTGCAAACTTCACCCCCTCTCACTCCCAAAAGGGCCCATAACCATAGCAGAAGAATGTAGACCCCCTGAAATCACAGACACTCAGATTAAAACAGCTCTCTCCAAAGCCAAAAACACAGCATCAATGGGACTGGACGGTGTCCCAGGCTGCATCCTACATGAGCTCAAAGACGAACTAACCCCTCACCTAAACACACTGTTCAAACTCAGCCTCTCCACAGGCTACGTACCCATAGAGTGGCTCACAGCAACGGTTATTCCGCTCCACAAAGGTGGAGCCACAACATACCCCAGGAACTATCGCCCTATAAGCCTGACTAGCTTGGTCTGCAAGGCCATGGAGCACATCATTATGGAACTCATTAACAGAGACATTGGGACCCTCCAAACACTGGACCCTACCCAGTTCGGCTTTGCTAAGGCAGATCATGCCTACTAAACCTGGTGGACTTTTTTGAGACAGTTACCAAGGCTATAGATGAGGGAAAAGTGATACACACAGCCTACCTAGACCTCGCAAAGGCCTTCAACACTATTCCCCATTCTGGTATTATAGACAAGCTCACCAGCCTGAACATAAACCCCTATGTCACAAGATGGGTTGCCAACTGGCTCATGGACAGAACCCACATGGTGAGAGTTGCGGGAGCTAGGTCCGACTCTAAACAGGTTACAAGTGGCATTCCCCAGGGCTCAGTCCTAGGACCTCTCTTGTTCGGCATATACATCTCATAGGTACAGTCAAGCACAGGAGAACTATAGCTGACCAAGTTCACAGACGAGTGCACACTAGGGGCTATAACTGACTCTCCAGCTGACACAGACATCCTCCAAAAGGGTCTCAATGAGACGGATACCTGGTGACAAAATCATGGCCTCAAGGTAAATGCCAAAAAGTGCATAGTCATCCCCTTTGGAAAAAACAAGGTACCCACAAACTACCACATAGGTGGTAGACCCCTAAATACGGAAGATGTAATAAGGGATATTGGGACCCAAGTAGATAGTAATCTCTCCTTTCATAATCACATTGGCCAAAGTGGTTAAAAAATCCTTCTATGTGGCCCACCTAAGGGTTTGCATCCAGATCAAAAAAGGTCATTGTGCCCCTCTACTCATCACTCATCAGACCCATCATAGAGTGCAATGCCCCATTTGGGATGTACCTTACAAGACACCTGCAAGAGCTGGAAAGACCACAGAATTACCTCAAAAAGAGGATCACTGGCCTCAAACAGATGGCCTATGCAGCTTGACTGAAGAAACTCCATTGCATACTGCCTACTCAGAGGTGATCTCTGCCTGACATAAAGGCCATGACCAACCCAGAATTGATGGACATGATCCACCTAAAGAAAACCATATCCCCTCGAGCCACATGATCTAGGGATCTAAACCTCACCACAACAATAAATAGGACGTGCTGGAGGCATAGATTCCTGTCCCAGAGACTTCCCATGCTTTGGAACAAGATTCCAGTCTACATTAGGCACAGCTCCTCGCTAAAACTCTTCAAGAGAAACCTTGATGAGTGGATGGGAAACAGAAAGTTTACCCCGGGGTTCACTTCAGCGGCTCTGCTGGACAGAGGCACAGTTAACTAATCTAAGGGGGCGGCGAAAGCCAACACATTCTGGCTAGGCTTATAAATGCCTTCAGGCAGATAGCCTAGTACCTACCTATCAACCTATGAACCTATAAAGGGTGATCAATTATTAAAAATTAAATATAAAAATAAATGACAGGTATGACCAGAAGCAGCCAAGCATTCAAAGTGACCTGGGGAGTATCAAATTTGTATAAACACTCTCTAATCTCTAAAGAACACACTGATTGTCCAGCCACAATGTAAAGCAATGAAAAACATTTAATAATAAGTAAAATGATTACAAGAATGTAAATCAATAATTTTCAATAAACCCCAGAATGCAATCATGAGAAATATAAAATCAAATTGTAGGACAGAAGTCCATCAGTTTAGAAAAATCTATCTAAATAACTAAACTTTCCTAATCTAACTAGAGAATACTGTCCTAGATCTAACCTAAACCATAACAGTAAGGCAAAGGCAGGCTTACAGTTTTTGGCAAGTCTTTTTTCTTGGGTATCCACTGACTGCAACTATTCAGTAACTGCTCAGCAACTAACTTATTTTAGCAGTCTCTTTTATATATTCCAGGTTAACAGTTTCAATTGTCTTATTTTAAAAGTAACAGTCAGCTGTTTGAAAAAGTTCTTTTTTTCTGTTAATCAACTGTTCAAATAATCACATAGCAACCAGGAACATTCTAATGACATCATCTACTGATCACCTGATTCTCCATAGGCAGTTTGGACTTTAGAATCTCCCTCACAAACATGTGCAATTAAAAACGTATCAAAACACTGACACATTCTTTAAACATTTTGTATAAACAGGGAAATACTCAACACTTTAAATACTTATTTACAGTTTCAGAATTAGACATGCTGACATACAATACAAGTTAATCTGAGAATATACACAAATCTTCTGCCAGACATGCTAACACAGATGACAGTGTGTTTTCATTTTCTTCACAACTGACTGTAGTTAGTCATTTGTGTGTATTGCTCCTGTAGTTAAATGGAACCTTTTTGTCTTCTGTTCTGTTCTCTTCTCTTTCAACTTACTGTTTAGAGTGCATATGATATGCAGAGGGGAAATTGTGCTTCTATTACAATCATATGGTGTTGTGTGATGTTTCAGTTTTTGCTAATAAAATGTTTTAAACATATACGCATCTAAATATGCAGAAGGACAAATAATGCATTTGTGTCTGTCTTAGAGAGACATTCAAGTTGATAATTTGTGATTTTAGGTTATCATGTATACACTTCCAAGCACTAGACCACATTTAGATAGTATCATATTGGGTCGGTCAGTGTTTTACTATTGTGCAGCAATGTAGAGATAAGTTAACATCATATTAATTGCATATACTTTAAATCATATCTATATTACTTACTTAAAGCAAATGAATTCATCTGGTTAAATATCATTGTTTTGCTTTAATCTCAAATTGATAATCTAGACATCAAGTACATCTGAATGCTTTATAAATTATTAGCACCATGGTGGTTGCTTCATGAGTGCTCAGTTCCATAATATTTACCATATTTATGCTCAACAGTAACTTTATGGCAATACTGTTCATAGGCTCAGGACAACATGGAAGTTGTTCTAAGGACAGGTCAGTGCAATTCTTGTTCATGCCATAGCTATTCAGTACTACTTATTAAACTGCAGTGACCTCCCACCCTACATATACACTTGTTGCACCTAAACTAATATGAACTTTCTTCACAATGTCCTTATATGTTGGTAATCAAGTCTGCAAGGCTTATGAAGCATGATAAAGGCTGTCGCAGCAATTTATGATGAATTGCAGAATATGTATTTATTTAAACGTTTAGTAACTAGCCAAGTGAATTGTTCCATGCTCTTATTTTCAGTCCTAACATAATAGTCAACCGTATTCTATAAATGAAAAATACAACACATAGTTCTGACAAAGACATCAGTACATGGAATTAATAGATTTCCAAGATGAAAAGGTTTGAATACATATAGTGATTTGAGAATTATATATAGTTGCAATGAAATATATATAAAACAACAATAAAGCAAAATAAAAAAAACACTTTATCACTTCAATGTCTAAAAAACACTTTATTACTGCAATGTCTAATCATATCATACTTATCTGGGACATAATGATTATTTTAGGTAAGAAACATTGCAAAAAAAGAAACATGTCAAATCATAAGAAGTAAAAAGCTGTTCTAAAATCTAAGTTGGAATAAGCAGTGAGGTACTGCTTATATTTAACTAAATGCCTTATTGAGTATATAAGTATTTTTATGACAATTTTCCATCATAAAACACATTATGCATAAATACCAAAACTACAGTAAACAAAAGCAGTAAAGCAGACATGCAACATGCAGAAATATGGTGAATGTTAAAATATTTATCCTCTGAATTTCCAAGACAGAATAAAAAGATTGGAGAATGATAAGAGATAAGATGGCGAGACTTGGAATATGCAACTCAAAGAACAAATTCAGAGTAAAATGCTGAATTATCCTAAAGCAGAAGAATCTAAGTAGTGGACTGAAGAAGGGAATACTGTAGCTGTGCATAACATATCCTACATATATGCTTCTACTATGTTCCTTACAAGAGGTGACTCCTGCAGATGCTTAATGTAAGTTAGCTAAAGAAATTAATTGCACTTTTCAACAGGAAATTCCAAACCAAAAATAGAGTCATGATGTTAAAATAATAGTAATAAAGAGTTGTGAGCAAACAGCTCAACACTGAATTTTCTGTGCTTCTGTTTCTTTTTGACTATTTCAGAGGAAGGGCCTGAGCTTTGAGGTATTGTGGCCTAATCCTTATGTTTAAAAAAAAAATCTGAAAACTGAAGCACAACAATGTCTATGGCTCTGCAGCCTATACTTAAAAATTCCTAGATCTTCATGGAAAAATGGCACCCACAAACGTTGACCTGAGCAGGTAAAAGCCTTCACAGTTTAGGAATAACCATGGGTATAGGTCAATTTTCAGAAAAAAATGTACATAAACCATAAGACAAGCATTGTGTAAGCATTATACTGCTCTGGTTTGTTTGTCTACCTTAAATATGGGAGAAGCATCCTCAGTTCTTCTTAGATAAGCAGTCAAACAGTTTAAATGTAACAGAGTATCTCTTTTGAGGAATGATTAATTTATTAATTGCTTCATATGCTGTACTAATTCCTTGATTACTGTTAACTGCCCCTAAACAAGTAGTGTCGCTTTTACTTTTTATTAAGTACTGTCATATACTACTTAGTTATTGGATCAGCTAATTGGATACAGATAAATCATTCACTTTTAAGAGTTACACATGCTATATGTCAGATAATCTTCAATATACTACCAGTAGCTGTTGATCTGGTATAGCATATAGACTCAGTAACACTGTGAAATAATAGTAAAGGTAAAACCAGAGTTACAGTAAGATGTTATACATATGAGTGGTTAAAAATAATATTCACTCACTAATCCATACATTTCCAAAACTGTTTGTCATGCTGAGAGGCGTGGTGAAGTAAGCTAAGCAGGGTAGACCAGATTTCTCTGTACCTGTAAGATATGAGATGTATGCATTTAAGTAATAATGAGCATGACAGCTGGTACACAGACGTTCTAGAGAAATCAGTCTGAATGAAGAGCACATGAACTTCAATCATGTCTACCAGCTCTGTATATTTACCAAACTTGCTCACAAAATAATGGTGTTAGAGAACGAATGGATATCTGCCTGAAGTAAAAAAAAAAACATAACCACAGAAATAAAAATATATATTTGATTTCAGGTAACTCTATGTATGGAGGATTAGTATAATGCAGAGCAAAAAATGTCGGAACTGAACCACCTAATAGTCCTTCATTTGAAAAAAACTTGGTTGAAAATGGTACCTGTAAATCCAGAAGTTTGGTTTATTTCTCATTGCAAGTGGATTAGTTGAATTGTTGGAAAAGGCAAAGTGTGCAGTATTCTTGCAAATTCCTGGAAAAGAAGAAGCCATACCTCATTAATTTTTGTTCATGAGGAGAAAGGCAAAAATAGTAGCACTTTGAGATAAATTCAATAATTATTGCAAGACTAGAAAGAACTTAACATTTGTTAGGCACACATTATTTAAAATGTCACAAAGTCCTATTAACACTACATATGGATGTATATGCAATTGAGATAAAAATAGAGCCAAACATTATGAGATTGTTGAGCTGCATAATAGAGAAAAAATGTCTAAGAAACAATGAAAAAAGTGAGAGGCTGTTAAGTGAAACAGACCTGACCATATCAAAAGCTATGAATCTGTGTAGAGAAAATGACATTATTAGACCATAGTTAAAATAATTAACTGATGAGAAGGATGTGTGTAAAATAAAATGAGTTAGATATGGAAATGAACAATAAAGGTCTGATGAGTTATAAAAGTTATGACTATGAGAAAGAGAGCCATATGAAATTATTTTATCTATGGAATTGTATCATTTTAATACATGAAGCATGACAGTGAGAGTTGTCCAGGTTATCTCAGCTAGAAAAAAAGATATTTTTATAAAATGCATACAACCAGTGAGAAGTATGATCTAAGGAATTTGCAAGCTGTAGAAAATATGCATGAAAATTAAATGTTTCTGGGCAATGTTCAAGCAAAATACTTGCACAAAAATATGAGACTGCATCATACACAGTGAACCAGTTATGTAGGTAACAGTGCTAGACAGAAATAATGAAAATTAAATAAAAGACACGTGGCACTAGTGTGGACATTTAATTATTTGTGGCTAGAAAGTACTGAAAAGAGAGCAATGTGAGCATTTTTCACTCATTCCAGCTATGGAGTAGCACCATTAGATCAGGAACTGCTGATATGAGTACAAGGATAACAAATATATACTTTTTCAAATAACTGCAATTGAAGAAGTGAATTCTAGTGATGTGTTGGGTTATGTCATTGTGAGATACTATTAATGGTAAAAAGAATCCATAAAGATAAAGCAAGGAATGCATGTGCTTCATCAATCACACTGCCATAATGTTATCTCAGATACTTTGTACAGGCTTATTAATGGCCTTTTACACTTACCATGATGATATTATATAAAAATAATGATTTCAGCTAAAAATAATACTTCCATGAGACCAGACAAAATATTGGGTTGCATTCTCATCAGTTAAAATATGTGCTGAGTCCCTACTTAAATTATTCAACCTCAGCCTATTGAAAGGGTTTATGACTGATGCCTGGAGAACTACCATTGTGCCTTCCTTAAACAAGGATGGCCCCTCCACAGACTCAGGTAATTAAAGATCTTTCAATCTCTCCCACCTTATATTCAAAATTATGGAGCATACCATAGCAGAACTTATTTTTGCAGACATAGGGAACTTAACTAATCTAATCAGTTTTGCTTTGTGAAGGATGGGTCATATATTATGAACCTATTAAGCGTCTTTGGACATAAAACTGAAATTTATGTGGTACTACAGACATTAGTGCCGACCATTGGTTTAGATGTTTTGCAGACATCCAAACTGAAACCCTTGATATATGGTTGACCTGGATTACTAATGACCATGCACTGCTCACTGTTATCTGCTCATCCACTGATATTAAACAGCTCCAGCAATGCATGAGATATGCACATACCTGATTTGTTTGGTTTTCAGCAAAAAAGTTGCTCATACCTCATATGTTATAAATGGTACTCATTTGCATACAGATGTGTTCATAAGAAACATGGATACTCCTGTGAATGGTTCCCTCTCATTTGATCAGTATATTTCTACTAAAGTTAGAAAATCCTTTTATTAGGCACAGGTAGTTTCCAAGGCAATATCTTCAAAATACAAAGGAGTCATCATACCATTGTACTCTTTCCTTATCAGACACATCACTGAATATGATGTCGTCTTTGACATGCATAAATCAAAGCATATTGCACAACTGGAAATGCTACAAATGATTTCTAGCCAAGATGATTACATGTCTGAAATCCTTTAACTATCCTGAAGGATTACCATGACTATCTTTATACCTAGTAGCATGCATACTGCTCCGAGATGATTTGTGCTTTGCTTTCTGAGATCTGAAAAATTAATTCCTATTTGTTCTCAGTTTTTTTCACAAAACTGGCGGCTGCATAAACACCTGTACTAGCACCTAAATCTATGACCACAAATAAAGTTCACTGGAGAGAAAGACTGGTAACTAAATGCATTTCCATACTATGGAAAAGATTGCACTGCAGGCCAAACAATGTACTATTTTGACTACCTTAAATGCTAGTCTTGATGACTGGATGAGTAAATACAAGTTTGTACCTGGGTTATTATTGTCCAGCCCTGCTCAGTTTGGGAGGTGAGCACTGTTAAGTGTTTCAAAAGTGAGGTAAGAATACGTACATGCATCTGCTTAAAGGTGTATATGGTTAGGCATGTTATGAACCCCATGATCACTTGCCTAGTGTTGTTTCTATGTTCCTACATACCTATGTGCCATTAAGAAGCAATTCCAGCTAATATTATGCGTGAATAGCATGGCCACAATTTGAAGATAAATCAGATTTACATGTGCTAATGATCTACACAATCTGGATAAAGTGATTAACAGATTGAGTTGAAGAAGTGGCATCATAAATGCCAGATGCTAACGTCTTTGTATTAGTATTTGCAAACCAGAGTTTTTGATAAATAATATTAGATGAATCAAGCATAACATGGTGTACATTTAATGTTCCAGTCTGAAAGTGCAGTATACTTAAACTTCTCTGAGCTATTGCCCAAACAATTAAAGGCTTGGAAGGTGTTGTATAAACATAATTAATCATCAATTATTGCAGGAACAGATAACAAGAAGATTCTGACAGGAAACATATGCTGTTGTTGAATTCATTAAGGCAGCACAATTTCAAGCTCAATAACAACTATAAAATGCAGGAGTTACACTCATTGTCATTGGTTCAACATGTAACATGCTTGTCTTTATAGCTGGATGATCAGAAATCTGGGTTTTTTTTCCTGCATCTTGTGCTTGGAATCATTTTCCACTTCTGCCTAAGCAATGTAGCATCAAGGGAGTGCTGGTCTTCTCAATGTGCTGTCCTGTGAATGAGACATTAAACCAATGCCCCATCTACCTATGATGGTGTAACTTAGAGGGCTATAAAAGATTCCATGGCTCCCCATTGGAATGTCGGCACTGGAAATGCTGAGTTCTGACAAGGTGAAAAAAAATCATTGAAAATACAGGAGAAGAGCAAATTTGGAACATTGTTCACTGATGAATCTCAACTACATTTGTAACCATGTTTAGAATATGTCACCATATTTTAAAATTATACTATGTTCTACAGCTGTTTAGCATCTGTTTTCTTCTTGTCTTGTGTCCTTAACTGGACTAATGTCTATATTTAAATGCTATGTTTTTAACTGTATAATGCAAATAATACTTAATGTGGAGCTTTTCTTCCCGGGCCTCAGCTGAAAACAGACCTGTGTCCAGTCGGACTCTCCCGGTCAACAAATGTAAATAAATAAATCACTCTTCTCCTTTAAACTTCTTATTTGCAGGTGTCAGGCAGCACCCCTTTATCCCTGATGTGGGGGGGGGCAAGACCCCACACCCCCCAAACATATGTCTACCAACTCCAAGATCTTCATACCTCAGAGAAAAGGGAATATTATGAGAAATGACCACCTTGGACTTGGTATAAATAAGTCCTTTTTTTGGCCATCCAGTCTTCATATTTTGGGCCTCATTCTAGTGATCCTAACATTTCATATGGTTACCAATTCTGCAGAATGTATGGAAAAAAGAATAGGATAAATTTTCCAGTGCCCTGACAAAATGTCCACTAGCCAGTATTAGTACCACCTTGTGTCACACCTGAAAAGAGGCCACTGACCTAGTGGTACTAACCTGATCAACAAAGTATAACCAAATAAAATAAATAAATAAAAAGTGTTAGAGTACTTGCAACCTGATCCAGAGAAAACCTGAGAAATTGTGCAGATGCCAGTGTCATGATGCAAATGAACATTACAGAAGTTTCTAGAAATTTTACATTGTATTGTAAAAGTTTTAAGTAATTTTCCTGAGAAAACTATACCTCTCAGAAGGCAATTAGAGCAGGATAGAGCCTGAAATGGAACTATGAAGATGAAAACATATTTGAAGTACTCAGGAAAAAAATTACTATATCAAACAAAGCTCCTCATTAGCACTCTTCAAGAAAAATCTTGATGATTGGATGGGAAATAGGAAATTCACCCCGGGAATCATGTCTGTGGCTCTGCTTGACAGGGGCACAGGAAAATAATTTTCTTGGGGAGTGAAAGCCAGGGTACCTTTCTGGCTAGGCTTATATAGGCCCTAGGACCAATAGCCTAGTACCTACCTATGCCTATAACATTAAAATAATTTGATGCAAATAGACTAATTACATTACAAATATATTCCAGTGGAAATGGTATATGAGCTTTAATCTCACAAGATAATAGATCAATTACCCATGGATCAGGAGCATTTACAGATGCACAAAACAAATATGCTCACAAAATGGATACTGTTAGTAACAGTGTATGGATATGAGGAACTTCAAGAATATGGCTATGATGTAGAGGGTCAAGTTAAAAAAGACCATACATCTTTGCAAGAATATACGTATGTCCTAGTTTAAGTCACACAAAGGATGCAGTGGATGTTACTTAATCTGTAAATGTATGCTCTTATGCTCTGGAAGTTAAACACAGATCAGACAAGCTGTTACACATAGCAAATGTGCTGGGCAGAGCATAATTGCCAGAGACACATGAAAAGCTGCAACAAGAAATACAGATTCATTGGGTGGTACTGCAGTTACTAATGACAGAAAAAATGTGATAGCATTTCAAAGTTGTACTGATGATGGCTATAGAAATACAAAATGTAAGCTGTATAAAATGAAAGGAAGGCATGAGCAAAACTGAACAGTAAGGAGCTAATGTGATGGTGCAGAAGTAGGATGTGCATGCACTCAGTGACCTGAGGAATCAGGAAGAGACTCAGGCCAGTAGTAAGGTTGGTAAGGAGGCGAAGAATAAAGTGGCTGTTGGCAAACTCACTTATCATGTTTGAGTGATTTGGGAAACCTGATGCCTGTGTGGCCTCTGGTGAGGACCAGAAGCCTCACAGTTCATTTCCTCAGATTAGAGTGGCAGCAGCATCCTGACATCACTGCACTAGCTGATTCTACAGTTAGTGACTTTAAATGGCTGCTGTAAAAATGATGGTTCCCAACTCTGTATGTCTAACTTCCTCTGACATGCCATCTTCCCATGTTTCAACTCAATTACCTATCAGATTTTCTTCCTAATGAATGTGCATGGACTCATACCTCTCAACTTCTTATTGCAAGAAATCTGGACAAATTCTGACATAATGGGGGGGGGGGGGCAAAGGCTTAAAAAGTACAGATTTTAAATATTGTTGTTATATACTTAAGTTATTAGAGTAAGAGGATTTGTGTTAGCATGCATTTTCTAAAGGATATGAAGTCTGAAACTGAAATACATGTCATTAAATGCCATTAATTAGTGATTTCTGTCCTTGGATCATCCCATCAATTTGCCAGAATACCAGAAATTTTGTGAGGAAAAGACCAAAAATATGAGGCAAAAATCTGGACAGTTGAGAGTTATGCAATGGACCACTCAGCAAAGAGCTATATCTGGGAGGGCTAATAACAAACTGGGGATCAGGGGCTATATAAATGGAGAAGCCAGAGAGACCAGATGTATGGGGGGAGTTTACGGAGTTGAATAACAAAATGATCAGTAAGGAAATAAAGTAATTCTTATTTTAATTCCGAGGAAGAAATAAGTTGTGTCTAGACCTTGATTTAAAATTTGATGAAAATAATTGTTCCCATTTAACTGAAAAACCAAATGGTTTATAAGGTACATGAATCACGACTGGGAAACATAAAGTATAAAGAAGGATCTGCAAACAGATGCTCTGGAAATGGATACACCTAGCTATGCACATCCTGATAGTGACTCACAGGCCAACAGTGGAGTAGCAGAAATCTGGAATAAGCATAGCATGACTCATGAATGTTTGAGGAAGCCTGATGCTTCTGTGTGACTTTTATGTGTATACAAGTATCTCTATCTCTGTGTGTGTGTGTGTGTGTGTGTGTGTGTGTGTGTGTGTGTGTGTGTGTATATGTATATATATACATATATATATATATATATATATATATATATATATATATATATATATATATATATATATATATATATATATACCTTAATGATAGTCACAGTGCTTGTAATTACCAATTATGGCTTTGAGAAATTTCACAGTTTCACTGTGTGTGAAAGTATAATTCCCACAGTCACATGTTGGAAATCAATTACAAGTAACCTGGCTAATGACATCTGTACAGAAACAGGACATTTGACACCACTGGAATCACTGCTGCCCATAGGGGACATATCACAGTATCTCTAAATAAGACATGATTTATTGCATTAGAGTAAATTGGGGTATTCTACAAGCCGTATCTGTAGGAATGTGTGGCCTCCCATACTTGTGGAGGCTATGTTGTGCATCGCTCTTGCTACTGTAGTTACAGGGACCTTTCAAAGACTTATTGTGGATGTATCTGATATTTCACTTGCCTCCTCCTACTGAATACTCAACATGTTCAATGACATAATACTTCAACATGTGCAAACACCTATAGGGGTTCCTAGCACACCATAGGGGACAGCTAACACCACATACACATTCTACAGCACCACCTACCTTACTTGAGGTACTGGATGCTATAGGTTTCAGACATGATTCGATGAAGGCCCCACCTGGCCACAGACACAAGTATTTGTGAACAGGAAGGTCTATCATTCTGTGAACTTCCAGGTGGTGTATGATGCACATGTAATCATAACCAACATGTCTACACAACACCCAGGCACAGGCAGTGTAGGCACAGCTGGTCTGTTTCTGGGAACTTTGATTGTTTGGTCAGAGGACACTTTATTCATCCACCGGTTTGTTTCTGCTTTCACTAGATTGTTTATTTTACCAGTGTTTGAAGCATGGCTGAAGGTTTTGTGGACATTGAATTTGATTATGATCTGAATGGTTTGAGTACAATGGTTCCAGAGAGATTTTGTGAGCCTTTCACGGAAGTTTTAAGGATAGAAGGTAACCCGTTACTCTGTTCTGATTTTATTGACATGTTGAAGAAGACTGATCCTGTTATTCATAGGTTCATAGGTTCATACTAGGCTATCTGCCCTGGGGCAATTATAAGCCTAGCCTGATTCTGTATGGCTTACGCCACCCCTTGATTTGAGTATACTGTGCCCTTTTTAAGGTTTAGTTTACTGTGCCTCTGTCTAATAGTGACACAGGAGTAATCCCTGGGACAAACCTACGATCCCCCATCCACTTATCGAGATTCTTCTTGAAGAGATTCAGTGAGGTGCTCTGCCTCACATGAACTGGAATTCTATTCCAGAGCGAAGGGAGCCTCTGGGTTATGAACCTGTCCCTCCAGCAAGTTCGATTTATTTCTGTGCTGAGGATCAAGTCCCTCGAGCTTGTGGCTCTAAGGTATTTAGATTTACTGAGGTGGAGCATGTCTATTAATTCTGGATTTGACATAGCTTTGTATGGCAGGCATAGATCGCCTCAAAGTAGGTGGTATGCAACTGAGTAGAGCTGGAGTTTTTTTAACCGAGCAGCATATGGCATCTGTTTGAGACCCTTGATCCTCTTGGTGAGATACTTTTGGGGTCTTTCTAATTGCTGCAGGTGTCGGGTAAGGAACATCCCAAAAGGGGCATTGTATTCTATGATGGGCCTGATGAGGGATGAATAGAGGGGCACGATTGCCTCTCTTGATCTAGATGTGAAACCCTTCGTGATGAGGTGGGTTATGTAGAAGGTCTTTCTAACCACTTTGGCAATGTGGTTTTCAAAGGAGAGATTGCTATCAACTTGGGTCCCCAGGTCCCTAATAACTTTCTCTGTACTTAATGGGTTTCCGCCTATGTGGTAATTTGTGGGCACATTGTTTTTGTCAAAGGGTATGACTATACATTTTTTGACATTTAGCTTTAAACCATGGCGCTGGCACCAGTTATCTGTCTCTGTGAGACATTTTTGAAGGATGTTTGTGTCAGCTGGAGAGTTGATTATGGCGCCAAGTTTGCAGTCGTCTGCGAACTTGGTGAGCCATAGTCCTCCCACATTTGCCTGTACCTCGGAAAAGTATATATCGAACAAGAGTGGTCTCAGGACAGAACCCTGTGGGACGCCACTTGTGACCGGTTTCGAGTCTGACATGGCTCCAGCAACTCTCACTCTGTGGGTTCTGTCTTTGAGCCAGTTTGCGACCCATCTTGTGACATAGGGGTTTATATTTAAGCTGGATAGCTTATCTATGATGCCCGAGTGGGATATTGTGTCAAATGCCTTTGCAAGGTCCAGATAGGCTGTGTGGACTACCTTCCCTTCATCTATGGCTTTGGTGACTGTTTCAAAGAAGTCAACCAGGTTCAAAAGGCAGGATCTGCCCTTGACAAAGCCAAACTGGGTAGGATCTAGTGTCTGTAGGTCCCCAATGTCTTTGTTTATGAGCTCCATGATGATACTCTCCATAGCCTTGCAGACTAAGCTAGTCAGGCTTATGGGGCAATAGTTTCCAGGGTCCATAGAGGCTCCACCTTTGTGGAGTGGGACCACTGTTGCTGTACGCCATTCTGTGGGCACATATCCTGTAGTGAGGCTGAGATTGTATAGCTGTTTTATTTGAGGGATTAGTTCCTCTTGTAGTTCATGTAGGACACAACCTGGGACGCCATCTGGTCCCATGGAAGCAGTGTTTTTTGCTTTGGAGAGGGCAGCTTTCACCTGAGCATCTGAGATGTTTGGGAGGCAGCCCTCTGCCGGGATAGATACTTGCTCTTTTTTGGGGGGGGAGGGGTGGAGAAGTTTGCACTGAACCTGTCTGCCAGGATATTGGTGATGTCTGTGGGTTCAGTGTATTTTTTGTCGTTTAGAATCAACTCAGAACAAGTCTGGGAGTTGCATCCCAGGTTTTTAACATAACTGAAAAAAGCCTTATTATTGTCTTTGGTGTCCTGTGCAATTTTTCTCTCAAAGCTGGCCTTGGAGGATTTTATGAGGGATCGTAATTTTTTGCTAGTACTTATCAGAGATGCCTTCCCTATTAGGGATTTTGCTCTATCATGTAGTAGCTTTCTCCTTCTGTTGTACAGTTTATTTATGGCAGGGGTCCACCAGACTGGACGCCTGCCTTTGGATGATTGGGTCTTGGTTTTGTTTGGGATAGCATGATCCATGCATTCCTGGAGATGTCCGTAGAATGCATTTATATAGGATTCTACAGTTTGGGCTGTAGTTTCCACTGGCCCTAGGGCCTTGAAGAATTCCACTTCAGTTTTGAGAAGTGAGAAGTTCACTTTTGAGAAGTTTTTCACTGTGGTTTTCTGGGCTGGGGGTGCGGTCGGGATGTGGACATCCAGTGAAATTAATTTATGGTCTGATCTTACCAATGAGGGATATACTTCTGGTGTGGAGCATAGAGTCCCCATGTTGGTAATGATCAGGTCTAGTATGTTGTCCCCTCTTGTGGGAGTGGTGACTAGTTGTTCCATAGCATTTGAGTTTATAATTTCCAGGAATCTTTGGGCTAAGGTGCTGGGGCTTGAGTAGTGCTCCCAGTCAATGTTTGGGTAGTTGAAGTCGCCCAGTATAATGGTGTTCAGAGAGATCTTCATGTTCTCCAATGTTTTCAGGAAGGCCGAATGGGATTCCTGACTTTGAGATGGTGGTCTGTAGGATGCTATAAATTGAAAAGCAGTCTTGCCCACTGTTAGTTGCACATGGATGGTCTCAGATACTTCGTGCAATGCCCCTAACCTGGAGGTGTGGATATCCTTGATAAATATGGAAACTCCCCCTCCTTTTGTGGTTCGGTCCGGGTTTTGGGACTGAAAAGCATGATACAAGGTATAGCCTGGTAGTGCTGGGGTGCTCTCTGGAGCCTTGAACCAGGTTTCTGTCACTGCACAGATATCGATGTTCTCCATACTGAGGAGAGCTTTGAGTGCGTGCATCTTGAGGTTAAGACTTCTGGCGTTTAGCAGCATTACCCTTAGTTTCTTGTTCCTTGTGCTGTCTATGGGGGTGGGTTTGACTTGTGAGCCTTGCCTAAAAAGGCACTATGGGGTGGCAAGAGCCTTTGCCAATATCCGAAAGCCCAGTGGTGACAGGTGCAAGCCGTCCCTAGCGAAGCAACGTGGCTTGTCGAGCATGTCATCCCAGGCTGACAGACACTGGATCCCCTTTGAATGACACCAAAATTTTAGCCAGTTGTTAAAATCGATCATTTTGTCTTTGTACTGTGGCATCATTCTAGGTGAGGGTAAGATGCTGCTCAAGGTCAGGGTCATACCAGCCTGGGCTACATGATCAGAGAGCTCCTCTATGTCTCTTTTCATGTAGTCCAGGGAGGTACGTCTCAGGTCATTCACACCAGCATGTACAATGACTGAGTCATATTTGTATTTGCTTTGGAGTGACCTGAGTGCTTGAGTTATGTGTCGGATCCTAGGACCTGACAGGCAGATCACCGTGACCTTCTCTTTATTCAGCCTGGTGAGCGGGACATCAGTGTGTCTGACAATAGAGTCACCTATAACAAGAGTATCAGGTGTGTTATTCAGCCTTAAGGGCTGTGGCTGCTTGGCACACTGACTTTGTGGGTTATGTGTTGTGTGTGTTTTGTTTTGAGGTAGCGTTTGCTTGGATGTCTGCTTTGGAGGTCTCTGTTGCTTAGGTAGATTTTTATTTAGAGCCTCCGAGTATGTTTTTGTGTATTTATGTGTTTGGTTCGCTGATGTGGTGGGACTATGTGATACTGGAATTGTGTTGTGTGAGGTTACCTTCTCCTCCTGAATGGTTACACCAGTTTTGAGATGAGAGAGCTCAGCCTCCAGTTTGGCTAAATAGTTGCATCTCTCACATATATTTGAACCTGTTTGGAGGAGGAGAGGGTTGTCCGTGTACATGAGACAGTTGTAACATTGCCTCAAAATTCCCAGATTCACCAGCTGGACTGAAGAGGAAACCACTGACTGACCTTTGGACATGCTAGAGTAACAGAGAAACTGAATTTAAGACGGACTAGTAGAGGACAGGGTAATCGTAGAGAGTATAAGAGTAAGTAGTGCTTATGGTTTAATAGTTCTAACTTGTAGGATTACTTAATTGGACCAGTGAAGGGCCTTAGAACGAGAATATGGTGTTTAAATTGAGAGATAGAGCAGTTCTAAGGGAAAAAGTGAAGAGCAGACTTTGTGGAGCCAGGAATAGTTTAAACCCAATTAGGCGGTGCTGCCCGCTGTTGCGCTATGCACAAAAACGTGCAAAACCACGCAAAAGAGGGTTTTAAGAGAGGAAGATGAAGGAGTTTTGGAATTGACCCAAAATGGCCAATAAAACTACAGTTTCAAGTCAGTAACCACTCCCACAGTAGGCAGGCTGCTCAATGTTTTTCCCTGCACTGATCAACAGAGAGACTTCCCTTTAGCCCAAGCAAAAAATGGCCTCACAGAAACTTACAAACAGTTCAAGAACAGCAAGCCTGTAACTGAACTTTTTTAAATCTCAGAAAAGTGGGAAAAAAGCAAGATTTGTTTTTGTTTTTTTGTTTTTTCAGAGATAGCAGAGGTTCACAAGTATCAACAAGTTATAACAGTGCAGTAAATGACCCCACACAAGAGTGCTAGGCCAAAGGCAGATAAAATGCAAGTTTTGAGAAAAAAACGATTTTAAAAATAAGTGCAAACAGGAAATTCAGTAAACAGCTCTAGGTTGTGCTCTAAATACAGTTACTAATGCAGAAATCAAATTTAACAAGCCGGAAAATGCTCAAAATAGGTGGCTATGCAGAAAAACTTAGCAAATAAACAGAGGAAAAATACTTAAAATCTCAAAAGTGGCTCCTTTTTTCTCTCAGCATTTTCTCCTCTTGGTGGGTGCTTCACCAACAGCCAACAAGCTTGAAAAGATGCCAAAACCATGAGGCAACCAGGTTTTAAGAGAGGAAGATGAAGGAGTTTTGGAATTGACCCAAAATGGCCAATAAAACTACAGTTTCAAGTCAGTAACCACTCCCACAGGGGCAGGCAGGCTGCTCAATGTTTTTCACTGCCACTGATCAACAGAAAGACTTTCCTTTAGCCCAAGCAAAAAATGGCCTCACAGAAACTTACAAACAGTTCAAGAACAGCAAGCCTCTAACTGAACTTTTTTAAATCTCAGAAAAGTGGGAAAAAAGCAAGATTGTTTTTGTTTTTTTGTTTTTTCAGATATAGCAGAGGTTAACAAGTATCAACAAGTTATAACAGTGCAGTTAATGACCCCACACAAGAGTGCTAGGCCAAAGGCAGATACAATGCAAGTTTTGAGAAAAAACAATTTTAAAAATAAGTGCAAACAGGAAATTCAGTAAACAGTTCTGGGTTGTGCTCTAAATACAGTTACTAATGCAGAAATCAAATTTAACAAGCCAGAAAATGCTCAAAATAGGCGGCTATGCAGAAAAACTTAGCAAATAAACAGAGGAAAAATACTTAAAGTCTCAAAAGTGGCTCCTTTCTTCTCTCAGTGTTTTCTCCTCTTAGTGGGTGCTTCACCAACAGCCAACAAGCCTGAAAAGATGCCAAAACCATGAGGCAACCAGGTTTTAAGACAGGAAGATGAAGGAGTTTTGGAATTGACCCAAAATGGCCAATAAAACTACAGTTTCAAGTCAGTAACCACTCCCACAGAGGCAGGCAGGCTGCTCAATGTTTTTCACTGCCACTGATCAACAGAGAGACTTTTCTTTAGCCCAAGCAAAAATGGCCTCACAGAAACTTACAAACAGTTCAAAAACAGCAAGCCTGTAACTGAACTTTTTTAAATCTCAGAAAAGTGGGAAAAAAGCAAGATTTTTTTTGTTTTTTTGTTTTTTCAGAGATAGCAGAGGTTAACAAGTATCAACAAGTTATAACAGTGCAGTAAATGACCCCACACAAGAGTGCTAGGCCAAAGGCAGATAAAATGCAACTTTTGAGAAAAAAACAATTTTAAAAATAAGTGCAAACAGGAAATTCAGTAAACAGCTCTAGGTTGTGCTCTAAATACAATTACTAATGCAGAAATCAAATTTAACAAGCCAGAAAATGCTCAAAATAGGTGGCTATGCAGAAAAACTTAGCAAATAAACAGAGGAAAAATACTTAAAGTCTCAAAAGTGGCTCCTTTCTTCTCTCAGCATTTTCTCCTCTTGGTGTGTGCTTCACCAACAGCCAACAAGCCTGAAAAGATGCCAAAACCACGAGGCAACCAGGTTTTAAGAGAGGAAGATGAAGGAGTTTTGGAATTGACCCAAAATGGCCAATAAAACTACAGTTTCAAGTCAGTAACCACTCCCACAGGGGCAGGCAGGTTGCTCAATGTTTTTCACTGCCACTGATCAACAGAGAGACTTTTCTTTAGCCCAAGCAAAAATGGCCTCACAGAAACTTACAAACAGTTCAAGAACAGCAAGCCTGTAACTGAACTTTTTTAAATCTCAGAAAAGTGGGAAAAAGCAAGATTTTTTTTGTTTTTGTTTTTTCAGAGATAGCAGAGGTTAACAAGTATCAACAAGTTATAACAGTGCAGTAAATGACCCCACACAAGAGTGCTAGGCCAAAGGCAGATAAAATGCAACTTTTGAGAAAAAAACTATTTTAAAAATAAGTGCAAACAGGAAATTCAGTAAACAGCTCTAGGTTGTGCTCCAAATACAGTTACTAATGCAGAAATCAAAATTAACAAGCCAGAAAATTCTCAAAATAGGCGGCTATGCAGAAAAACTTAGCAAATAAACAGAGGAAAAATACTTAAAACCTCAAAAGTGGCTCCTTTCTTCTCTCAGCATTTTCTCCTGTTGTTGGGTGCTTCTCCAACAGCCAACAAGCCTGAAAAGATGCCAACACCATGAGGCAACCAGGTTTTAAGAGAGGAAGATGAAGGAGTTTTGGAATTGACCCAAAATGGCCAATAAAACTACAGTTTCAAGTCAGTAACCACTCCCACAGGGGCAGGCAGGCTGCTAATGTTTTTCACTGCCACTGATCAACAGAGAGACTTTCCTTTAGCCCAAGCAAAAAATGGCCTCACAGAAACTTACAAACAGTTCAAGAACAGCAAGCCTGCAACTGAACTTTTTTAAATCTCTGAAAAGTGGGAAAAAAGCAAGATTCTTTTTGTTTTTTTTTTGTTTTTTCAGAGATAGCAGAGGTTAACAAGTATCAACAAGTTATAACAGTGCAGTAAATGACCCCACACAAGAGTGCTAGGCCAAAGGCAGATAAAATGCATGTTTTGAGAAAAAAATGATTTTAAAAATAAGTGAAAACAGGAAATTCAGTAAACAGCTCTAGGTTGTGCTCTAAATACAGTTACTAATGCAGAAATCAAATTATTATGACACTGATATGCTTTGTTCCTTTATAAAATAACTTGAATGCAGACTTTTTTAGTTAAAGAGACTTAAATGGCAGTGCTTGCACTTAGAAGTCTGCATACAATTCAATGTTATACAGCGTCGACTGAGAATTATCAAAATGTCGATGTGTGGTAATAGTGCTTGCACTTAGAAGTCTGCGTACAATTCAATGTTATACAGCGTCGACTGAGAATTATCAAAATGTCGATGTGTGGTAGTTCTTATCCCAAGTGACTGACTAAATGGCAAAAGCAGAATGTAGATCTAAGCTTTAACTACATTAAACTTTTAATAGACTTTTTTTTAAACCCATGGAAGAAACACTATGTAATGAGAACAATATGTTTGTGCAGCAAATTTATAATGGTTGTCCCTTTGAGATAGTCCTTCGGCATTAAATGATGTAACTAGCAATGTATCGGTGTTGGATAACAAATTAATGATGCAAAAGAAGAAGAAATTAGAGACCTCTTAGACTTTCACTCTGGCAGTGTTTTCTTTTGGCCCAAACCCTCTACTGCTGTGAAACCTACTGGTCATATTAATTCTTCAACCAGTGTAGAAATAAATAACTTGAGGATCCAAAACCATAATATTCACTCTGTACCCATGAATAATGAAATCATCTACATGTGGGCATGATTTCAAACTCAATGTCCAACATTTTGCTGAAGAAGATACCATACAGAACTGTAGCCCCTCATTAGGGGCAGATGTTCATAGGAAAATACCAGCACCTTCCGCTTTAAATCTTCAACTGTTTTTTTCATCTCTACCTCTAGCAATCAGGGACAGTTCCATGATGAGACAATCAAAAGACCAGGGGAGGAAATGTTGCAAACCATCAGTGGAGCAACAGGCATATTCCACACTCAAGCAGATGTGGGAATGAATGAAGGCTCCCTAATTTGGAACACTTCATCAGTATAACTTACTGCAGAAAAAATTACCCTTCTTGAGAAAGGACTCTCCTTTATTGTGAGGCAGATCAAATTATGAATGAACCAAGTATGAGACATAATTATTTTTCTAATGTGACACAAAATGAATTTGCAGCTATTAAGCAGCTATAGGAAATGGAAAGCATAACCACCCATTTGCCCTGCTGATAAAAGGGGAGCAACAGTAGTAATGGAATCTGATTTTTATATTCATAGTTTGAACTTACACCTGTCTGATAGGCCAACATATGCTGTTATTCATCACAAAGATATTGACATTATGATTTGTATATTGCACATTGATCTATTAGATTGCCTAATGAGTAGATAGATTAATGAAGAATTATACAGTTATTTATTAATTGAGAATCTACATGTGACGAACATTATGGACTACCAAAGATTCACAAAGAACCCACTTGACCTCCCACTAGACCGATTGTCTCTGGGAGGGGGTGGTTAACTGAATCAATTTCCATCTATGTTGAAAAAGATGCTGAGACCTGTTTTAGATACTGCTAAAACAGTCCAAAGAGACACAAAATAATTTTTACAAAGTCTCTCTGAAGCTGTACAAGTGCTGTCTTTAGTTCAAAATTTATTATTGGTTAAATTTTCATCATTATTTATGGTAATTCCCAATGATATAGGATTAGATTATGCGAGAGTGTACCTTGCAGGGAATAGCAACTATTCTGTTGGTCAAATCAATCTAGTTAGTATGTATGTTGTTCTTGAGAACAATGTGTTTATCTTTAGGGACCAATATTATTGGCAGAAATTAGACGTAGCTATGGGCATGTCCTGTGCCAATAGCTAAGCCAATATGGTTATGGCACAGTGGCAGGTTACTGAAGTTTAGAAGAATAGTTCTTTCTCCACGTATATTGTTTATTACAAACACTTTGTTGATTATATATTTATGGCAGAGTTACAATTGTTTTTAACTTTTATTAACTCAGGTCCTACATTTTTACGTTTTATAATGAAATCATCTACACATGAAACTGATTTCCTAGATGTTTGTGTTAACATAGATATAGATGGGAAACTCTCCTCTACGTTATATAAGAAACCTTGTAGGAAGAACACTATCCTGCATAGAAGGAGTATGCATCCCAGTTATGTTTACTGGAACATCATGACTTGTCAAGCGATGAAGTTATTGAGGTAGAATTACAAAGAGACAGATTTTCAGAAATCCCTACATGAGTTTAAACAAGAATTAGGATATAGGGGTTACTGTACCCAGGAAATAGAACTGAATTTAGAACTTAGTAAAATTG
The DNA here is from genome assembly GCF_019279795.1 of Protopterus annectens. Lineage (NCBI taxonomy): Eukaryota > Metazoa > Chordata > Ceratodontiformes > Protopteridae > Protopterus > Protopterus annectens. The sequence continues at coordinate 1,305,651,096 of NC_056729.1, forward strand.
ATAGAAATGGTAGAGTGAAGCCTCATTTCAAGAGTGGAACAGATCTTGCTAATGATCTCCCTGTAAGGGATTTACCATGGAAGTTTAGACCATCTTTGTCCTATTCATCAGATTTAAGTAGGATCTGTGATGTTTTTAAGAAACATTGGCCAGTTTTAATAACTGATGATTAAATAAGAGGGGAGGCAGGTCCGAGACCAAACTTTTGTTTTAAGAACAGGAAATCTGTGAAGCATATGCTTTGTTATAAAAATCATACATCCACTATTAATGGAGGTCAGATTATGCAGCAAGTTGGCACATTTAATTGCAGAATGTGCAACATTTGCCATTATATTGATAATACTGTTTTTAAACACCCCGATGTAGGGAAAGAATTTAAGTTTAATCATTATGCGGATTGTTCTACACGTAATTTAGTTTGCATGGCTCGTTGCAAAGCATGTCATTCATTTTATATAGAGAAAATGAATCTCTCCCATAGAGAGTGAATTTGTGAACACACTTATGAAATTAAGAAGTTAAATGAAAGGAATGTGCTTGCTAAGCATGTGAAAAGATGTGAACCAATGCACTCCTTTGTATTTTTAGTGATACAAGTTTTGAATCCTGATATGAGATTGGGAGACTTAAGGAAGCTATCTGAAAGATGTGAGTTATGTTGGATTATACTGCTACAGGAAGATAAAGATTATGGACTGAATAAAACTGTATCACTGAAACCTCACCTTAGATCACATGTTTTGTTTTGATGAAGTAATTGGTTAGTTCGTATTCTACCTTGTATATTTAAATGTTTTATTGGTTGTGTTTTTTAATGATCTGAAGAAGTGCCAATATTGGCTGAAAGCTCTTATCTATTAAACATTTTTTATGCTTCCAGCTGTGTGTGTGTCCTCAGTCTGTTTCTGGGAACATATAAGACGAGTGTTTAGGTGGAATACCTTTATTGCTTCTTGTTGATTTCCTGACTGAAGCCATTTATAATTCAGCATCTTCTTTATCGGTTTTTGAATAGTCTGCAATAAATTCTATTTCTGTGTAGCTTTGTTCTTGCTTTTCTTGTGACATGGACGTGGATTTACCTCAGACTTAACAATCACACTGCTGCTGACTGTTACCTTGTTTGTGTCTGGATACATAACTGTATTCTTTTTAAGACTCACTGTAACCCACAAGTACACCTTGTTTTGCACATGGATCCTATTCCATCCACTCATCCATGGGTTGAGCTGGTCTGACTTCATTTCCACATTTCCACTTACCTTTTCTTATTAGAAGCATCCTCATCTTGAATTTCCAAGACTGGCAGTTCTGGTTTGTCAGACTCACTACTGGAAGCTTTGCTGAAGAAGTGTGGGTAGCCATCTTTACCATTTTTCTCCTTACTTTATCTGTCGCTGTATCTTGCACTTATTTGCTGTAGCTGGTTGTATCTGGGTGCCAGATGTGTCTAGGAGTCTGGGCCCATAATCTGTTAAAAAAACTTCTTCTGGGCACAGCAAATAGATGCTTGCAGCCTGATTGCAGTCTAAACTGAGGTACATTTATTTTTCTTTTAATGTCATGAAAAATACTGCACAAGGAACAGGAAACCGCATCAAACATATTACTGTAAGTGTCCACCAGAAAACACTCCCATCTTGTAGCTAAACATAACTGAAATATACACACACATAGTAGTTGCTATATATATATATATATATATATATATATATATATATATATATATATATATATATATATATATATTTAACAGGAAAAACTAATTATACAGTATAGTTTCATAACATAATAGATATTTAAAACAATAAACAAATATTTATAAGAAGATTTAAAAATAAGTAGGTTTGGGAGTAGGGAGTACATAATACACGAGTTATAGATGAAGTAAATGTGATCCAGACAAAAAATGCACATAGTATATTCAAATATGGAGGGAAGTTTTAGCAGTGAAGAGTAGAAATTGTAGAATAGTAAGAGGTGCAATAGTAGGGCTAATAACAGAATACATGTAGATTAGGTATAAAGTAAGCAATGGATAGGGCAGATGGGGAAGCAGTGAGTATAAGTTGGAGAGATTAGGAGATAAAGCAGCCATGATTTTCTAAGATGAATGAAATAGTGTAACCATGGGAGGTAGGTGACATGGCCTGTGTTCTGACACATGCTCTTATATTGTTCGGTCACATATTGTCTGAACTGTGGTCTGTTCCCTTTGTAGCCTCAGATTTCAGTAAGATCAGTTGGTGATGTTTATCACAGTTTAGAGGCAAGAACAGAGACACTGTGATCTGTGGAGTGAAGTTTAATGGATTGAGTTATGAGAACAGGGCCATTAGTGGATTGGCTTCTTAGGCTGTAGTGTAGATTGTATGTAATTACTTCATAGTTAATGGGGGTGGCATTGCAGTTTTAAGAGAAGAGAGCCAAGAAGGAGGTTGGCTTTGCCTTGAATGAAAATTCAGTTTCCCTTTTCCAGGATGTTGCAGTGATGTTCACATCAAGGGGATTAGGTGATGAAACTGCAGATTTTATTAGATAAGGATTGTAAAGTGGTAGTGTTTTTTGTAAGGCAGTGGAGAATAGAGGTAGGCCATATCCTAGTTGTGCAAAAGCTGCTCTAGCAGGTTGGGAGAGAAAATGAGATATATTTGGGCTCAGAATAGGAGGTGGTTGATTTTGGATCTGACTTTCTGAATGTTTTCTTGGAAGTGCATGGACTAGTTAAGCCAAATGCCAGAGTACCTAAATGTTGGCTCAGTTAGGTTGTTGCCTAGGTCTTTGACATGGGCAAGGCTAGTGGCTTTTGTGAGGCTTTTCTTTATTCGAAATAACATGGGTGAAAAGTAGTTTATTAGCATAAAGCTGATTGTTTAGTTGAGAATGTCAGTTTGAAGTTGAATTTGAATGTGACGAGAGAAGGGCTGGCTCTGTAGAAATAATGTCTTCAGCATAAAGGAGGACATGCAGACAAGGTAGGTCATGAGGCACATTATCTAAAAAATGGACAATATTACTGGCACAACAACTTATCTTGGAGGAACCATTGAAAGAGCAAAGGCTGTATCTAACATGGTATGCCCAATTTTAAATGTGAAAGTTCAGTTGATCAGAAAATCTTTTAACTTTTCGGTATACTCAGAGCTTATGTTAATATCTTGTAAGTGAAATAGCATAGAACTTTAGTTTACAAGTTAAACTCGGGTTATTGTGTTACCTGACAAGTCTGAATTGTTGCTGCTGGACTGAGACCTAGCTAAATGCCACTGAAGAGGAGCCCTGTTAGTGGAGGGTAAGTGTCATTACCACCGCCAATAAGGGGTAAATAAATACCATACACCTCTAGAAGCAATTGTGGACTATGCACTTTCTGATTTTCTCCCAAGTTGGCCATCATAGATACTTACTTACTCTGATGTTGAACAGTATTGCTAGACAGGACAGTGATGGTAGCATTGACAATTCTCTGCACTGAGGTGGAGATGGAGGCATTGTGCCCCACACAAGTCTTTATTGGACATATTATTTTTGTGTCCCTGGATTCAAAATTTTCATAGAGCTGCTGTCTGAGCTTGCTGAAATCCTCATGGAGCCCTCACAGCACAGTACAGCAATTAACTGCATGCGTACCTCACGTCTTAGTGTAAGAAGATTGGGCAAAGCCAAGCATAATATGGGGAACAAATTCCCAAAATCATGGTAAGATTTAAATTATTGCTTTTTTAAACTTAAAGAGTTGCTAGAATAACATGCAAAGATATGAAGTCTGAAATTCAAATGTATACCATTATTTAATTACTTCAGTCCTCAATGATTTGCCAGAGGAACACACCAAAATTATATATTAAAACTCTGGACATTCTGGGAAAATCTGGAGTGTTGAGATGATTGTAAGTGGATACTGGCTTAACACATCTGCTGATTGATGCCAAATGTTGTTTTTATGCTGGGGGACAGCTGTGATGTGTGACAGCATGAAGTACCTTTGTAAGGCTGTGCACTGCTGGATACACTCATATCAGAAGCTGACTGCTCATCTTCCATGAGAACTACAGGAGAATCAGCAGTGTGCTGTACACCATAGTCGATCCCCTCTCCCATAGGGATGGTAAGCACTTACACTGTATAGTACAAGTTCCATCTGTGGGTGAGGCCACACCATCACCCTGTACTGTGGGTGGATATCCCCCCGAGATGAAGACAGTACTATCGTGCCTTCTAAGTGTTCTGGGAATGTATGCTATGTCATATTCATCATAAATAACCCCAGCACAGGTGCCATCATCAGCCTATTGTGCTGCCCTCTTATATTAATATGTCACCATAGCAGTGCTTTGTCCTGTAAATACACCAAAAAGTCACAATGGAGTGAGCATAGGTACCTTGATACAACCATGACCCTGTAGCATGGATGATAAAGATGTCCATGCAAGACGTACTGGTATCATGCTAACTACATCAGGTACTACCCTACTGTGACTGGATACATATTTTCCATGCAACAAAACATAAGCAAGATATGTTGTCAATACTTCTACTTCAGTGAATCTTTGCATCTTTCACAAAAAAGGCATAGTGGTTAGTTCTATCATGATATCGTATCCACTCCTTGAGGACTAATTCCAGTATGACTGCTTCTGCAGTAATATGAAAAATCATTCTGTGTCTATTAACCTGCTGCTGTCAGGTTGACTCAATGTGTGTGATTTATTTTTCTGCTACAGTGGAAGGTGCCTTTGCCTTAACATATCATAACATGTCAGTAACTCCTTTACACCATTGCTATACTGCACAGCTGCAGCCCCCCACAGCATTTGCATAATGGACTCCTATCTGGCCATACCTTATGCTATAAGCTCTGGTCAGCCAGCCTCCTCTCCCCAAGAGTGACCACCCTCCAGAGTGCCTACATCTGGACATCAATATCAGCAATGGCTGAAATTGCTCAAGCACTCCTGTCTACCTCATATTCTGAGCATGCAGACAACTGTGAGCATGTGACATAGAATTATGTGCTGTAAAGTGCTAGGACAGGTAGAATGACAGTTACAAACAAATGGTACCCTAGTTAGATCATACAAAGTGTATCGTAATATAGCTGTAGAGACAGATATAGGAATACATACAGCAGAAGAACTTGCCTTAACTTAGTACGTATGCACTCAAAACAGGTCTAGGTCTCATCTGCTGTATCAGGACTTACAGGTATGTACAGGGTAAAGCAAGTTAAGGCCTCTGTAGCATTTGCATATCCCCCCCTTTCTTTGTAGGTTTTCTCCCACTTCCAAAAACATGCTGGGTGTTTCCACAGTGAGGATGGGAGGCACCATGTTCAGACCTAGCCCCCTTAGTTGAACTTGAAAGGTATGTCAACAGAGTATAACCAAAAATGAACAGTCATGGACAGCAGCACATACACTAGATGGTATCAGTCAAGGGAGAGGTCTTGTAGAACAACTGCTTTAGGCACCCACTGTGGTGCATAGTAACTTCTATATAAGAGAATATTAACTACAGACTGCAGTCATCTCTTCTGATACAGAAACCCGGGTAGTGAGGACAGAGCAGCCAGCTACTTGGAAGTTGCCAGAAAGAGGCATGGATATTTGCTTCTGCTTAGGAGTTGCTTCAACCTACACTGGGGCTAAATGGTAATGGTGAGAGTGGTTTATATTCCCCTATTGGCTAGTGTTTGATCATCATAAAGCCACACAGCTCTGAGTCACTAAGGTACTGGCCAACTGGTGTCCAGTTGTCAGGTCTGGCTTATCTGGGATAGCTGAGCTGAGCAAAAGCTGGATAAAAGACAAAACAGCTTATATGTTTTAATATTTTAATAGAGGTGGATAGGCATATTAAGACAGATGAAAGAAGTAGATTGCAGAAAGTAAATAAGACCCAGAATGTAAGAAGATTGGTAAAGTAGTGAACACAATAATCAGGGTTATTAAAAGAAATTCATATAATATAACAGAAATAAATAGAATATACTGTTGTGCAACTAAATTTATAATGGATAAAGTGTTGCAACAAAAACGTAGCATAACAAAGGGAAAGGTGGGAAAAACTAGAATGCTACCATGGAAGCATCGACTATAGGAGACTTTAAAACAAGTAAGACAAGAAGTATTGCTGTTAGAATAATACAGGAAGTGCAACAGTCCATCAAAAATCATTAGAAAGATAGATGTGGTAAAAGCAACACATGGTATCAAAACAGACTAGGATTTGTCATACACCATTTACAATCTTCTTCCCCTTTCGGCTGCTCCCAGTGTGGGTCACTACAGTGGATCATAGGTCTGCAGAATGAGTGGCAGTAGAGATTTACATCAAGCTGCTAGCCCGGTGTCTAACCTTCCTCAGAAGGTGCACACACGCACACCTAGGGCCAATTTAGAGTGTCCAATCCACCTGCAGCATGTCTTGGGAATTTAGGAGGAAACTGGAGCACATGGACGAAACCCACGTGAACACAGGAAGGACATGTAGACTCCACATAGAAGGCATTCCAGCTAAGAATCGAAGCACAGAACCTCTTGCTGTGAGGTGACAATGTTAACTGCTGCACCACCGTGGCACCCTGTCATACACTATTTACAATAATAAACTAAAAAGATCATCAGAAGCAGAACACCTTAGAAAGTATGCAGATAAATATAAGGGAGCACAAGCAATTCATTAAGAACAAAAAAAGTTTTATAGAAAACTGGAAACCAAAGCAAAAGTATTTCTCTTATAGGACCCATTATTGAGTACAATGCCCCTTTCGGCATGTACCTCACAAAGCACATGCAGCAGCTGGAGAGACCACAGAGGTTCCTCACACGAAGAATCCAGAGCTTCAAACATCTACCCTACACAGATAGGCTAAAAGTGCTGTCCCTCTATTCAGTCTCCTACAGATGCCTCAGTGATGACCTCTGTCTGGCATACAAAGCAATCTCAGACCCTGCCCTGATGGGACTGCTGCATATCCGCAAGTCAAGTTCCACTCGAGTAACCTGCATGCATGGCCTCAGCCTGGTCTTCTGACATCAATAGGACTTGTTGATGGGACAGATTTGTGTGCCAGAGACTCCTCCTTTTATGGAATAGACTTCCTCTCCACATAAAACAGAGTACCTCATTAAACCATTTTAAGTGCAACCTGGATAACTGGATGGGGATCAGAAAATACATCCCTGGGATTCCACCTGTGTCCCTGCTGGACAGTGGCATAGGGTGCTGACTTGTTGGAACATGGACCAAATTCTTGGCTAGGCTTGTAAGGACCTCAAGGCCAATACCCTAGTGGCTTCCTATGATCCTATGAAACACTACCAAAAAGTTGAAATAGATACATTTTGCAAAACTATTCATGAAGACCCTGATAAACATAACAAAGATGCCAAATGAACTGAAGCATTAAAAGAAACAGTAAGGAGCTCTAAATGTAGGGGACATGAAATAAGACAAACAGCTAGAGAAATTGAGACAAATTTAAGAAAAGCTTTTAAATGGAAAACCCTGGACCCAGCAGCAGAACCTAACATCTGAAAAAGGTATTGATATCTTTACACAAAGATTTAGCCTTGAGTAAGAATCACAAATACGCACATCCAGAACAGACAACAACTTAGTTAACAACAGGAAAAATGATATTCTTCCTTAATACTGAATTGGCAAGCCATCAAAAAATAGCAAACGAATAGCCTGCCTTCTGACTATATATAAACTATATACTGGAATTGATGCAGACAGAAAATACAACAAAGTATCATCTGTTATTAAACAAAGTCATAACAGAGAGCTGTAAAAGGGGAGAATCTAAATATGGTATGAATCAATTACACAAAAACATTCAACAGTATCCCATATTCATGGATAATGGAATGGTTAAAGATGTATGAGATAACTGTACACTGATCAAATACAATGCAGCAAATCTGAAACAGTGGCAAATCAGTTTGCAGCCAAGCCATGAAAATATTGCCCCAGGATTACATATTCAATATTCAGTATTCAAAGGGAGATATTCCAGGGTGAGTCTTTTTCACTGCTGCTGTTTTGTCTTGCTCTTAACCCTTTAAGCTACTCCTGGGACCTTAGTCTGGGAACTTTATTTTGTTCTCGAAAAAGTTCCAAAAGCAGACCAACGTGAAAAAGTGAAGAAACTAGTTTATTATAATGTTAAGCGCTTTTCGTCGCCCGCTATTGGGGCAACTTCATCAGACAAACAGTTTATCTGTCTGATGAAGTTGCCTCAATAGCGGGCGACGAAAAGCGCTTAACATTATAATAAACTAGTTTCTTCACTTTTTCACGTTGGTCTGCTTTTGGAACTTTTTCGTGGATTAGTTTGTTTTTGGTATCCTAGTTTGTTTCTGTGTAACTTTATTTTGTTCTGACATCTTAGTCTTGTATCTAATTAACACTTATGGGGAAAAATGTGTTTCTGCTTTATTTTACACTTCTCTTTCCACAAGAAAAATTACTTGTAAAAGCTAAAGGAAAGATAATTAAATTATTTTATTATAGTTGTACTTATAGAGATCTGTGTGGTGATACTACTTTGTACTTTTCTCCTCTGTTCCATCTGTTTGCATTTTTTAGTTTGCACTGGGAGCTTAGTTTTTTATGTTAATTAGCAGTTCTGAGAGGGCTGTGTTTCTGCATTATTCTGCACATGCATTTCCACAAGTAGAATGATTTCTAAAAGCTATCCATTTTTATTTTAAACCCTGGTGGGACATAGTCTTTTTTAATCCATAGTTGTTGTGGCAGAACTGTGTACTACTACTGCAACATTTGTACTTAGTCATTTATTTCTACATTTTTTTCCATAAACAGTGTTACTGGTAAATTTCTGCATAGTCTTGTGCCTTAAACTGTAGCAGAAGTTCAACAGTAAAAGAATTGTTTCTGCTCCAATTCATGTTTCAGTGCTTTTATATTCTGCTATTAATTTAACTACTTAAACTTTCATTCTTTGCCTGCTATATCCAATATTAACAGTAAGATAAAAGTTTCTGAAAGAACTCCAATATTGCCTTTATTTGATTGAATGCCTCTCTAGTTAGCCCATTTATTCCTTGAAAATTTTCTCAACCTGTTTTTCTGCTGTTGTTTCATAAGGCTGTATCTCTGGCCTTTACCCCTTATGATAATCTGATTTCCAAATTCCATCTCTCCCCTCTTTCATTGCTATTGACTGTTGTATAAGCTATTTATGCACTCTTCCCACACATTGTTTTACACAGATCCACTATACTGAGTGCCCACTCAGCAAACATTACTGCTGTCCAGTAAACCTCCTTTACTGCATATTGCCTCCTGCACATTTTCCTGGAGCACAACAAAGCTTGGAGTGCTAGCCTGCATTCCAGAAGTGTTTTACTTGTATCCAGTGCCATCTAAGCAAAGTTAAGTACCTTTGATTGCTAAATCGCACTTTTCATTTTAAGTGATCGCTTTCTGATTTTAAGTGTGCATTTGTAAAAAAATTGCTCTTTTTCTCACTGTTACTGCTGTAAGACTGCCTAGAAATTGCCTTCAACAAGGGATTTCCATCTAGTTGTGTTTGTGGTAATATTACACTTGTGGGTCTCTTCTAATGTGTTTCTACATTAGGAAGACTGGGTTTATTTATCTACTAGCAGGAGGTGTTTGCCTGGTCTATACGAGTTGGGAATTACACAAAAAAGATTCATAGTGTAGTCATTTTATTCTTCAGAGGCGTCATTATTCAGTTTTATGTTTTTTCTGTGTTGCTATACATTTTGCAGGTTTGCAGGGTTAGCAGTGCCTTGTACAGTAGCAAACATGTAGAAAGCAAAATTTTTCTGTAGAACAATCAAAAAAACTGTACCCTCTAAAGCAGCAACACAGTGCAAATACCTTGTGCGCCAACAAGCTTGGAGCAGCTAGTTGGCCATCAAGTAGCAATACCTACAGATTTAGTAGACTACAGTATTGTGAAAACATTAAAGTTAGTAGAATTTAGTACTGTCTAGCATAGTCTGCCCCAATAAAGCACCCTTATTAGTTTGCACCAACTGCAGTGGTGGTGCTGCGGTAGCGTTGTCGCCTCACAGTAAGACGTTGTCCCATTCGATTCTCAGCTAGAGTGTCTTCTGTGTGGAGATATGCGTGAATGGGTGTACCTTCATTGAAGGTTGTGCATCAGAGCTGGCAACTCGGCATGTAAAAATCTGCTGCCAATCATTAGCGGACCGGAGTTCTGCTGTGCCGACCCCTAACTGGGAAAAGCCAAAATACACAACATTAGTTTGCACCAACAAAGCACCCTTAATAGCCTTCTAACCTAAATATACCACCTTCTTGTAGATCACAAATCAAAGGACTGGACAGTATGGATATGCACTTTCCTAACTTCTCTGTAGCTGGTTTGGTGGATATAGGCACCTTGAGACAATGTAGCAATTGTCTCATGTTTACTGACAATCATGTAATCCTTAAAGAAGCACAAACAATAGGTGAGAGGCATGCTTATACAATGACACCGGAGGCTGAACTCTTGCATACAAGTGCACATCAGATTATTGAAACCACACACACAACACCCACCTGACTTAACACGCAATACACACCCAGACTAATGTATGCTGAGGCACTTTAAAGCAATCATACTAAAGATCATCTAGACCACACATTGTTAAAGCTGTGCCTCAGCAAGCCCAAAGACACCCAGAAAAAAACAAACCTAATGCCACACATACTGTCACTCCTCACTTCCCAGGACTGTCATCATAGGGGTCTTCACTGTAAGATATACTGATGCCCCTCTAACCAGGAAAAGGTAATTGTTAGTTGATTATCTGGAGTGAGGATCTGCCCAATTACGTACACACTCAAGTCATTATGCCACAGGTACCTTTATTATTGCATCATAGTCCATGTAGGTTTAAATGACATGAGAGACATTATGGAGGTTTCAGACTATGTGTCTCAGGCTGATTTGAGTCTAGCATTGAGCTGCCTACTACCATCACTGAAGGTGATGCCACAATATGAGCAAAAAGTGATTGATTTCATCAAGTGGCTGTCTTTCTGGTGTCATTCTAAGGGGATCCAGTATTTATCAATGTGGGAGACATGGTTAACAAACCACATTGCTTTGCCAGGTGTGGTCTGCACCTTTCTTCCGTAGACATTCAAATATTGGCTATAGCTTTATCCACCCCCATAGTGCCTTTTTAAACAATGCCAAATTGACAAACCTCCCGACATGCTAAATCAACTCAACTGAACCTCAAGGAGTTACTTCTTAATGCCAGAAGCTTAAATAAAAATAAATGAATAAATAAAGTGACACACCCTCCTCACAGTTGAAAATATAGATATCTGTGCAGATACAGAGACATGGTTTAAAGAGGCAGAGAGTACTCTGGCAGTGCAATGTTTCAGTGCCTTCCATTCTTTTAGACCAGTATTGTATAGACAAGGGCTAAAGGTAGAGGTGTCTCAATATACATCAATAACAAGCATACTTCTAGGGTGGTCAGACAGGATGACATGCTGGAGTTCCTCCATATGCAGGTCACCATAAACAAAATCCTGTACCATATCCTAGCCAGCTATAGGTCAACTTCCCTGTCCCAAAAGCCCACAATGCATACTTGAACCTCCTGGAGACAATTACCACCCAGCCTAAAACCCTACTCATGGGAGACTTTCATTACCCTTCTGTAATATGGGAATCTTGCACAGCCTCAAATCTACAGACACAGAGATTTCTGGACTTCATAAATACAAACAGCCCTGACCAACTACTGAATATGCCCTATGAAGGCTTTAACATACTGGACCATGTGCTTACAAATGTAGGAAAACTCTACATCCACCAGTGTCTCATCCTCCCTAGTAAGGTCACACCATAAAGCAGTCTCCTTTAAAATCAAAATCAACTCTGCAATCCCATTAAAACCAGTAACAGTTAGAAAGTATTCCAAGGCAAATTACCTTTTATTTAGTGATAGTTTTTCAAAACTGCCCCAAGAACACAGTAGCCTATACTGAATTGCTTTCAGAAACTCTTTACAGCCACATCACTATCTTCATAGAGCCTGCTATACCTACCAAAAGTAAGCCCAGGACTAGCCTCAGAAACAAACTGCCCTGGTGGCATCCCAAATCAAACAAGATATACACCAAAAGGAAAAATATATAGCAAAAGTCAAAAAGGGTAATTTCCATATAATAAAAATCTCTCTAATCAAAGTAAATAGGCAACTAAGAGGGCTAAATGGTCAAGAAAGTCAACTTTGAGGTTACAATAGCCTCTCAAGTGAAAGATAACCAGAAGACCTTCTACAGCTTTGTCAGAACCCTCATGGACAACACACAGCAATGTTCCGATCTGGCAGTTGATGGTGCCAAATTCACTGAGCTTGGTGATATAGTGAATCAGTTAGTGGACAAATTAATTTCCAACTTTACCTCACTGCCACATCCCCACCCCCAACCATCTCTCTGAAAATATCTTCAAACATAACTCCTCTAACTATAACTAGGGAGTATGCACTGGTTGCACTCACCAAAGCCAAGAACAAAGCCTCAGTGCGCCTAGATAACATCCCAGGATGCCTTCTGAATAGTTTAAAATATGGTCTATCAGGATCCCTGTAGTCATTATTTAACTATAGTCCTAAAATAGGCTTTGTATCACATGAATGGAAGACCTTCGACAGATCCTGGAAACTATATTCCCTTTAGTCTGACTAATCTAATTTGTAAACCCATGGAAAGAATTATCATGGAAATTATCAGCAAGGACATAGGAGACATCCAGACACTGGAGCCATCCCAGTTTGGCTTTGTCAAATGAAGGTTATGCTTACTGAATCTGGTAGACTTCTTTGAAAGGGTCACTAAGGTACAGGATGAGGGAAAAACAGTGCATACTGTCAACCTAGATGTGGCTAAACCATTTGATACAATTCCCCACTTGGGCATTGTCAACAAACTTACAGAACTATGTATAAACCTCTTTATAACACCCTGGATAGCTGGGTGTCTCACAAATAGGACTCAGGAGTTTAGAATAAGGGAGGCCACCTCCATAAAGAGACAGGTCATTGGTGGAGTCTCTCAGGGTTCTGTGCGAGGTTCACTCCTCTTTGGCATGTACTTCTTGGATGTCAAATTAATTGTCAAAGGCCTCTGGCTAACCAAGTTTATAAATGATTGCAAACTGGAAGTAGTCATTGAATTACCCCAAGATGAGAACACCGTTCAGAAAGGTCTAATACAGACAAACACTTGGTGCCAAAGCCATGGCTTAACAATCAATACCAAGAAATGCAGTATAGTACTTATTTGGAATTCTGCCACCCCAGGTAACTATGTCATCAAAAAAACACCCTTAAAAGTTGATTCAGTAGTTGAGGGATCTGAGAACTCACGTAGCTAGCAACCTAGCCTTTAACCAATGTGTGTCTAAGGTGGTAAGACAATCCATCTATGTTGTTCAATTTATAACCAAGGGCATGGCATCTAGGTCAAGAGATGTCATCATACCACTGTATTCAGCCCTTATCAGACCCATCATAGATTACAATGCCTCCTTTGGTATGTACCTGACCAGACACATACAGCAACTGGAACGTCCACAACAATTCTTACAGAAAGAATACAGGGGGTAAATACAATTCCCGATGCTGACCGCATAACAGTCTGTCCTGTCTCTTTACTTGGTATTATACATACTTCTGAGAGGTGATCTTTGTCTTGCATATAAGGCATCCATGGACCTTATTTTGATGAACCTTTTGCACATCTGCAAAACAAACTCCATCAGAACTACTAGACTAAAATACCTAAATTTTGATTGCAACATAAATAGGACATGTTGGAGAGACAGATATGTTTCTCAAAGAACTCCCATTCTCTGGAACAGCCTCACTATCCATGTGAAGCTGAGTTCTTCCCTATGATTATTTAAATGCAAGTTGGACCAATGGATGGGTAATTAGAAATTCATTCCTGGTTTGGTTACCATGTTCTTGATGGGCATAGGCAGTCAGTAAACTACCTCCTGTATAAATAAGATTTGTGGGTCATATTTGGGTTGCCCTGCTAGGCTTATAAGGGCCCTGGTGGCCATTAGCCTGGTATACAACTTGGAACCTATGAACCTATGAAGTTGTTAAAGTCCAAGCTATAACTCACTTTGCTCATCCTGATTTAACTTACAGCTTTAAGACAAGCTAGAGTTTTTCTGTGTGATACCTTAAACCTCCAGTAATGGAGGCCCATGGGATATATGGAAATGACCCCTTCAGGATATCAAGTGCCCATGACTTTTTTTTTTTACTGTTTAAGTCTTTATGGTTACATTCAAACCAATAAAGCAAAGCATTATCAACAATGATGAAGTCTTTTGCTGAAAAGATTTCAATCCTGCTGGTGATTCCTGGCTGGGTGAGGAAAGTAAACCTATATTTTTTTGTCTGTAACTGATAAACTGCTTTCTCTTTTACCTACTCCATTTTGTATTCTGTTTTAAGAAATTTGCTTGGCCTGGTGTTTTTTTTTCTATGTGAGAGGTAGACAATTAAATTATCCAAGTGGTGTATTTCACGTGTTTTTCATTGGTTAATTGTCTCTTGAGTAATACTTAAATATACTGTGAATTTCTGACATTTTGTCTTTTGCTGAAAAGATTTTAAGCCTGTATAAACTGAAGCACTGCTAGTGATTCCCTGCTAGTGTTTCCCACCCACCGTCCCCTTTGTTGATGTGCTTTTTAAATCTCGTTATTTTAAGCTGCCCACCCTACTGCAAATTGAGCTTAATAAGTTCCTCCCTTTCAACACTGCTGTTGAAAATATTGAATTATTTATTTGTCTTTTCTTGTGTTTGTATTGGAAAAGTGTATTTTGCCTCTCATTTTGCCACTGCTTTACTTGATCTGAATTCATTTTTAGTTAGCTGTTGGATAAAGTAGTGTATTTGTGATGTCCCCACTCTGGGCCAGTAATCAAGGAGCCAGAAGTCTCACCACTGACAATGGAAGGGACATTCACTTAGAATACAATTGGATACAGTCAGTATTTCCAGATGCAGACCTCTCTGCATCCAGCCCAGTTTCTTTTAAAAGCACACAGGAAACACAGTCAGCCCGGGGTCTGGATTTCTTTATATCTGTCTCTCTCAAGGACCCCAATAAGGCTCCCCACTAGCACAGCAGTAGGATTAAGAACACAGCCAAGTGTCCAAGCCAAGTCCTCCAGCACTCTCTCTGTGAAACCAGTGCTTCATGTCCCTGCTTCCAGCAGCTGACACCCACACTCTTTGAGATTTGATTTTCACACATCCACACATACCTGGGAAAGGCTGGCAGAGATTCACCTGCTGTGCCCCCTTCTGCCCAGACTATAAGGTAGTTATCACTGTCACCAGACACTCCAAAGCTAGCTACTCTATAACTCTTACAAGGATACCCAATTATACTAAGTGAAATTAATATTAATATTAATACAAATAGTAATGTTGTCACCAATAGATATAAGTACTCTGAAAAGTTAAAAATGCCCTCTAAATGTCCAGCCACAATGAAAAGATTAAATATATTTACTAATAAATAATAAAAGAACATGGAAATACAAAATAGATATTTACAGTAAACACCAGAGTTTCAATCACAGGAAATATTAATAATAACACAGGTGGTCAGGTTCACACAGTTGCAGAAAAACAATGCTTAACTAATATCACTATATTTACCTGATGGATCTAAAGAATTATTATTCCCTGGTTCACTTACTAGAGCAAGGCAAGATAAAGTAGGTGCAGGATCCTTCTATTTCAGTTTCCAAGAAACAGACTGCTGTGAGGTTTCATTCTCATTTAGTACTAAAACATTATTTTTGTACAGAATGACATCATGCATCTGGTCATCTGACTTCTGGTTCCCATGCAACCTCCCATTGCTAGAAACTGCTAGGAATTAGCACCTACATGCCAATAATACACACACAAGAGCTTTGCTCTGTTCTGGCGCAGTTTCTGGAAGTCATAAAATAATTTTAACACTTCTGCTCTCCCTGCAGAGACTAGCAAACCATGCTACTTACAGACATTGTGTCTCTGGCTTCATTAAAAACTGTGAGATAACATATTTATGGCCTAGACCCAGTAATTTAATTTCTTACTATTTCTCAATGTCAGGTGGATTGAGATTAACCTCTTCTCTTCCAGTATCCTATGTGATAATATATGCATTGTAACCATTACAATGCATATATTTAATCAGTTATTACATGCATGTATATTTCTTTTCTGTCAGCAGGACCCACTATTGGTACATTTTTAGCAAAATCAGCTTTACAAATACATTTTTCAGCAAAAGCATCTGTACAAATCAGTTTGATATAGAAATGACATATAATTCTTTACAAAATTCCAGCTAGCTGTGCTGGTATATTTCACACATCCACTCCACTACATCTCCTGGCATAGCTGGCAGTACCTTATATCACCAAAGTATTCTTACACTCTAGCAAGCACATGTTTTTACATCAAGAGGTCAGTGGATTTTCTTTCTAGTACACTTGGGGGTAGCCTGGTCTGTTTTTATATAACACTTTAAATTTCTGCATTAAGAAACTAAGTATATGTTGTGTCTCTACTGCACTTTTTAAATTTCATTGTTTCTGATCACTGCATTTTTTTCTGCTTTTTTTACTGTTGTGACTGTATATTTTCTGCACTTATTTTCAACTGTATTTTCAGCCTAGATAGCATAGTTTAGATTCAGACCTGCTAAATCTAGACTATTTATGTTACAATCATGCAGTAAACCAGACATCTTACATTAAGAAAGGCTCCCATGCACACTTGTGACAAAAGAGTTTGGATCCATCCTTGTCTGAGCTGGAGATTGATGGGGGAAGGCTCATTGTGTGCTTTCCTATTGGTCGATTAGCTTAAAACTTTAATTTTGCCTGCATTTAAGCCTCACATTTGCTCATCGCTGTGCATCATGCAACAGGGGTTAGTGGTGCTTTGTATAGACACAAATGCCTTGAAACACAGTTTTTCCCTAGGCAACTGTCAGTGGAACCCTCACAAGCTTCTCTGTTGCACTAAAGGCAGCTTAGTTGCACACTGAGCAGTGCTGCCACACCTATCATCCACAACCCTCAATTTAACAACCTTTGATAGTCCTAGCACAAAAACTGGTTAATCTATCCCACTCATTTCCCTTATAGCTCATATGGTATAAACTTGATATAATGGCCAGACAGTTTCCCGTCATTACTCCGGCCATCCTGATTGACATGGGAATACTGAGGCAATGTAGTAATTACCTCATGTATACTGACAACCATTTACTCCTACAGTAAACAAATACCTTATGTGAGAGATGTAAGTACACTATGACATTGGAATCACTTCTCTCATCTAACAACAAACCAGATAACAAACAGCTTATCAGGGCACACTCTACACCTCTCACTCTCACACAAACTAAAGACATGACACATAGACTCACATATGTGGAGGTACTCACTAGAAGTCTACCAAATGTTCAGAGATCTTCCAAATGTAAACAAAGTGCACACACTGTTAAGCAAATAGAAACCACTACACATAATAGCAAATGCAAATGTGTCTCAACAAATAAGACCCTAAGGCAAAACACCTCTAAAGCAAATGTTCTGGCCATAGGTGACTCCATAGTGAGACACACAGATGTTCCCCTCACTAGGCAGGACAAGGAGATGGTTACAGTTAGCTGCCTGTCAGGTGGCAGGATCCGTCAGATCATGCATGCACCCAAGTCACTTAACAACAAGTACTGTTATGATTCAGTCATAGCAAACAAACAAAAAATGGCAAAGGTATGTCCTACAAACAAAAAAATGGCAAAGTTATGTCCGACAAACAAAAAACGGCAAAGTTACGTCCAACAAACAAAAAATGGCAACGGCAACATTTGCGGTGGATTCTTTTGTGAACGGCAAGTGCATTACAGGCTTTTGTTTCTTTTGACTATGACTCAGTCATAGCTCATGTTGGGGTAAATGACTTGAGATGTACCTCTCTGGACTATAGGAAGAGAGACATGACTGAACTCTAAGACTATGCGTCCAAAGCAGGTATGACCCTAGCCCTAAGCAGCATTCTACCTTCTTCTAGAATGATGTCAAAGTATAAACAAAAAATGATTGATTTCAACAATTGGCTTAGCTTCTGGTGTCAGTCCAGGGGATCCAGTAACAAAATCCACCTATCAAGCACAAGGTTGTGCTGCTTAATGCTAGAAGTCTAAACATGGAGCTGCACTCCCTGGAAGCAATTGTCGCCTTGAAGATGCTGTTGTCTGTGCAGTCACTGAGACATGGTTTAAGGCCATGAAGAGCATCGTGGTCATGCAAGGCCACAATGTCTTTCATACATTCAAACCTCAAAATGAGCATGAGAACCAAAGGCAGAGGAGACTCTTTCTTCATTAAAGCCAAGTACACCTCAAGTCTCGTCAGACAGTATGACTCTCTTGAACTATTCCATGTCCAATTAACTCTAGACAAAATACCCTGCCACATCATTGCTAGCTATAGATCCCCCACCATTAACCAAGAAAAGCACACTGCCTACATGGACTTACTGGAATCACTATCCATACAGCCCAACACCTTAGTCATAGGTGATTTTAACTATCCTTCCATCAACTGGCTGACATATATAAGCACAAACATGCTCAACCAGAGGTTCCTGTAATTTGTTAATTCAAATGCTCTGGAACAGATAGTCTGCACTCCCACAAGGGGCTCAAATGTCCCAGACATAGTACTCACCAACACAAGGAGTCACTGTACTCCCCCCTGTGTAAAGCCTTCCCTGGTAAGGTTGGACCGTAAAACTGTTAAGTAACTATTGGACCTGACACTTCCACATGAGCAAAAAACTGAAGAACTTTTCCAAAGCTGACTTCAGACTACTGAGTGATGGTATAAAAAGTTTTATACCCCCTGCACTCACAGACAGCAATGACTCCTACGAGAGGTGTACTCAGATGCCCTGTGCAAACTTTTAAGCAGCTGTATAGACTCTGCTGTACCTGACCGGATCAAAACCATGTCCTCCCGAAAAAAACAAGCCACCCTGGGGGATCTCAAATAACAACAAGTTATATAACAAGCGGAAGAAATTGATGTCAAAGAATAACAAGGAACTGACTCAGCAGGAAATTCTCTTCTTAGCTTGAACAAGCAAATCAGAAATCTCGTGAAATTCTCTAAAACTAAGTATGAAGCTCAAATAGCATCCCTAGCTAAGGATAATCATAAAGCATTCTTTAATTACATCCAAAACCTAAAAGGGAATGCCCAGCTTTGTGCAGAACTGCTGATAGATGGTACCAATCATACTGCACTTAAGGAAATCACCAACCTGCTATCTGACAGATTTGATGCAACCTTCACCCACCTGGCCTTACTGGCCATACCCCAAAGCATACCCGATATCAATCCTTTGCCTAGTACCTCTAGAGATCAGGTCTTATCTGCGATCACCAAGGCCAAAAACATGACCTCAATGGGACAAGCTAATACCCCAGGATGCTTATTAAGCAATCTGGAGCAGGACCAAGCAGATCCACTTAGTGCTCTTTTTAACCATAGAACCTGAGAACTGGCTTTGTTCCAGTGGAGTGAAGAACAGCAATAGTAATCCCCTTGCACAAAGGGTGGCCATCAACAGACCCAGGGAATTGTAGACCAGTCTCATCTGCAAGGCTATGGAAAGACTCATCATGGACCTTATCAACAAGGACATAGGTGACCGTCAAACTCTAGACTCAACTCAATTTGGCTTTGCTATCATGTTTATTAAACCTTGTGGACTTTTTTGAGAAAGTCACAAAGCCCTGGATAAAGGTAAGACAGTGCATACTGCCTACCTTAACATGGCCAAGGCTTTTGACACAATACCCCACTCAGGTATCATTGAAAAACTCACTCAGTTAGGGATTACTCACCAAATGATTTATAAAAATCAGTGCATACCAAGATTATACATCCTCCATTCTGAAGGAGGGATGGGCCTCCTTGAAATTGATTACATATATAGATTTGCAATCTTGGGACTCCACACATATCTGCTGACCTCACAAGACCCAAATGTAGTGAACGTGAAGATTGAGGAGAATAAATCTAAGATGACTTCCATGCTTGGGCTAGCAGAAGCACATCGACTTCAAGCAGGAATGGAACTCAAACCAAAAGTAAATAAAAATCAGGCGATAACTGAATGTACCAAAAAACAAAAGAAAGAATATAAGCTGAAGGACCAGATGAGAAGGCACGAAATGTGGAAAATGCATAAATATAGTTGCAAGTGTAGAAAACTTCTGGAAGAACCTCATGTTGATCAGGAATGAATGCAGGAATGGTTAAGGGGAGATGAATTCAAACCAAGAGATGGAAGGTTAATATTGGTGGCACAAGATAGTGGGCTATGTACACGTTGGTTTACAAAGTCCATTGAACATGTGGGAGAAACAGACAAATGTAGTTTTTGTAAAACAGAATTGGAAACAGTTGCCCACCTCATTGCTGGTTGTGACATACTAATGGCAGAAGGATTGTATACTGAAAAGTCTAATAATGTGGCAAGACTGCTGCACTGGGGATTGTGCAAACATTATGGTAGTGAAATGGCAGAAAAACACTGGAAACATAAGCCAGAAAGCATCATAGAAAATGATGAAGTCTACATCACATGGGATCACCCATTACCAACAGTTCAAAAGACAGATGCTTGAAAACTGCATATAGTGGTCCAAGAAAAGAAGACAAAAGTAGCATTGATCATTGAAATTGCAACACCCAGTGAATACAGTGTCGTACATACAGAGAGACACATAGTCATTAAAATATCAGGATTGGCAGGCAGAAACAAGAGCAATGTGGAAGAAAGATACCCAGATAGTTCCAATAGTAGTAGGAGCAACTGCTCTTATAAAAAAGAATCTACAATCATATTTAGATATGTTACCAGGACATGTAACTCCATATGAATTGCAGAAGGATTCATTACTGGGCACATGGTGGGTGTTGTGAAGAACACGTATGGCTGACATCAGTGATTGAAACAATACTAATTTCATGAACTTTAATCATACTCTGACTTAGGAAGGGGATCCATTCCCATCATGGTATTAAAAACCCAAAAGATTTGGGGAAATTAATTAGGAATTAACCCTTATGTCACTAGATGGGTAGCCAATTGGCTCACCAACAGAACACATACTGTCAAATTTGGTGACTCCACCTCTACCAGTAGACCTGTCACCAGTGGCATATCACAAGGTTCTGTGCTGGGTCCTTTACTGTTTGGAATCTACTTATTGTAAGTCCAGGCTTAATATGATGGCCTTTGATTTACCAAGTTCGCTGATGATTACAAATTGGGTGCAATCATTGAGTCCCCAATGATATTAACATACAATGACTGGTGCCAAAGCCACAATCTAAAATGTAACACAAAAAAGTGCATTATTATTCTCTTTGGCAAAGTAGAATTCTCCCACTAACTACAGTATTGACAATACTCCCTCAAGCTCAAACCCAGTGGTGTGAAACCTAGGAACACTGGTAGATAGCAATTTGAACTTTGATCACTAAGTTTCCTCTGTGGTAAGGCAAATATTCTACATTGTGCACCTCATAAGTAAGGGCATTGCATCCAGGTCTAAGTATGTTATAGCCCCACTGTACTTGACCCTGATCAAATCACTAATAGAGTACAATGCTCCTTTTTGCATATGCCTCAACAGACACCCACAGGAGCTGGAGAGACCACAGAGGTTCCTCACCAAGAAAATACAGGACCTCCAAACCATGACATACTTGAATAGACTAAAAGCCCTGTCACTGTACTCTGTATCGTATAGGTGGCTGACAGGAGATTTGTGCCTAGCCTACAGGCAATCTCTGACCCTACCCTGATGGATAAGCTTCACATACACAAATCTAATGACACAAGAGTCACTCACTCTAGGGATCTTAAAATAGCCTGTGACATTAACAAAACAGGCTGGAGAAACAAATATGTCTCTCAGAGATTGCTACTCCACAGGAACAAATTTCCAATTTCTGTGAAGCAGAGCTCCTCACTGACCCTATTCAAGGGCAGCCTGGACACATGGTTGGAAGACTGCAACTTCACCCAGGGGGATGGGTGACATCCATGCCCCTCGTGGACAAGGGAAGTTGCTGTTGACCATAGACTAGCTCTGCAAAATACATTTACTTAATAAGGACAGATGGGATAACTTGGGTTTTAACATGGCTAGGCTTGTAAGGGCTCTAGGGCCGCTAGCCTAGTAACCTCCTATGTACCTATATCACATGGGATCACCTTTTCCCAACAGTTCAAAAAATAGATGCAAGAAAAACATGTATAGTAGTCCAAGACAAAAAGACAAAAGAAGCATTGATCATTGGAATTGCTACATCCAGCTGTTATACTGTCTTACATATGGAGATGCACAAAGTCTTAAAATACCAAGATTTGACAGCAGTAATTAGAGAAATGTGGAAAAAAGAGACAGTTACAATAGTAGTAGGAGCCACGTAACTAATAAAAAGGATTACTACTGAACTTAAATATGCTACCAGTACCAGGAACAATAACCCCATATAGGTTCATAGGTTCATAGGTTTATACTAGGCTATCTGCCCTAAGGCATTTATAAGCCTAGCCCAAATTTTTGTGGCTTACGCCACCCCTTATATGAAAAAATACTGTGCCCATTAGTTTGTTGTGCCTCTGTCCAGCAGTGACACAGAGATGATTCCCGGGGTAAACCTACGATCTCCCATCCACAGGTCTAGATTTCTCTTGAACAGAGTCAGCGAGGTGCTCTGCCTCACATGGACCGGGATTTTATTCCACAGCATAGGGAGTCTCTGAGTGATAAATCTATCCCTCCAGCACATCCTATTTATATCCGTGCTAAGGTTTAAGTCACTTGCTCTAGTGGTTTTGTTGGATTTGGATTTTTGAGGTGGAGCATGTCCATTAATTCGGGTTGGACATGGCCTTGTATGTCAGGCACATGTCACCTCTGAGCAGACGGTATGCGACTGAATAGAGCTGGAGTTTCTTCAATCTGGCAGCATATGACAGATTTTGGAGTCCCTTTATCCTTTTGGTGAGGAACTTTTGGGGTCTCTCCAATTGCTGCAGATGTCGGGTGAGATACATCCCGAATGGGGCATTGTACTCGATCATTGGTCTGATAAGTGAAGAGTACAGGGGAACAATGACCTCACTAGATCTGGATGTGAATCCCTTCATGATCAGGTGGGCAATGTAGAAGGTCTTTCTAACCACTTTAGCAACGTGAGTGTCAAAAGAAAGGCCACTGTCAACATGGGTCCCCAGGTCCTTGATAACCTCTTCTGTGCTTAGTGGATTGCCACCTATATGGTAGCTTGGGGTTACCTTGTTTTTCCCGAAGGGTATGACTATACATTTTTTGGCGTTTAACTTCAGGCCATGGCTCTGGCACCAGCTATCTGTTTCCGTGAGTCCCTTCTGAAGGATATCCGTGTCCGATGCACTTTCCACTATGGCGCCCAGTTTGCAGTCGTCTGCAAACTTTGTCAGCCAAAGTCCTCCCATGTTGGCCTGTACTTCGGAGAAGTAGATGCCAAACAATAGGGGGCCAAGGACCGAGCCCTGTGGGACACCACATGTGACCGGCTTGGAGTCTGACACAGTGCCAGCAACTCTAACCCTGTGGGTTCTGTCCTTAAGCCAGTTTGCAACCCATCTTGTGACATATGGGTTTACATTTAAGCTGGTAAGTTTTTCTACAATACCAGTGGGGTATTGTGTCGAAAGCCTTTGCAAGGTCAAGGTAGGCTGTATGGACTGCCTTTCCCTCATCAATGGCCTTGGTGACTGTTTCGAAGAAGTCGACCAAGTTCAAAAGGCATGATCTTCCCTTGACAAAGCCAAACTGGGTCGGGTCCAATGTCTGCAAGTCCCCTATATCTTTGTTTATGAGCTCCATTATGATCCTCTCCATAGCTTTGCAGACTAGACTTGTTAAGCTTATGGGGCGGTAATTACCAGGGTCCGTGAGGCGCCTTTGTGGAGTGGGACCACAGTTGCCGTCGCCACTCCTTGGGCACGTATCCTGTGGTAAGGCTGAGATTAAACAGCTGCCTTATGTGCGGGTTTAATTCCTCATTTAGCTTGTAGCACACAGCCAGGGACACCATCCGGTCCCATTGATGCTGTGTTTTTAGCTTTAGAGAGCAGCTTTCACCTGCGCATTTGAGATGTCCGGGAGGCTACACTCGGCTGGGATAGTTATCTCTCCTTTAGGGGAAGAGGGGTGAAGTTTGCACTGAACCTGTCTGCCAGTATGTTGGCAATGTCTGTGGGTTCAGTGATTTTTGTATCATTTTGGACTAATTCTGAGCATATCTGGGAGTTTCCACCCAGGTTCCTAACATAGCTGAAAAAGGCCTTATGATTGTCCTTTGAATCCATGGCAATTTTTCTCTCAAAATTGGCCTTAGTTGATTTTATGAGTGCTCGTATTTTTTACTAATAATGATCAGGGTGACTTCCCTTTTATGGATTTTGTTCTATCATGTAATAGCTTTCTCCTCTTATTGTAAAGTTTGTTAATGGCTGGGGTCCACCAGACTGGACGCTTGCCCTTTGTGGAAAGAGTCTTGGTTTTATTTGGGATTGCCTGATCCATGCAGTCCTGGAGGTGTTCATAGAAGGCATTTGTAAGGGCTTCCGCTTGGGTTGTGGTTTCCTCTGGCTCAGGGGCCTTGAAGGATACCACACCAGTCTTGAGTAGTGTGAAGTTTGCTTTAGAGAAGTTCTTCACTATGGTCTTTTTGTTTGGGGTGGGGCGGGATTTGGATTTCCATTGAGATTAGTTTATGATCAGATCTCACCAATGAGGATATACTTCGGTGTGGAGCATTTTGTCCCCATGTTTGTGACAATGAGATCTAGTATATTTTCTCCTCTCGTGGGAACAGTGACTAGCTGTTCCATGGCATTTGAATTTATGAACTCCAGGAACCGTTGGGCTAGAAAGTTAGGGCTTGAGTAATGTTCCCAGTCTATATTCGGTAGTTGAAGTCACCCAATATGATGGTGTTTGGAGATACATTTATACCCTCCAGTGTCTTCAGGAAGGCTGTGTGGGGTTCCTGAGTTTGAGAGGGTGGCCTGTAGCATGCTACAATTTGTAGAGCAGTTTTGCCTATGGTTAGTTGCACCTGGATGGTTTCGAGCTTCGCGTTGCCACCAACCTGGAGGTGTGGGTATCCTTTATGAATATGGATACACCTCCTTTTGTGGTGTGGTCCGGGTTTTGGGGCAACGCATGATATGAGGTAAAACCTAATAGTGCCGGGTGCTCTCAGGAGCCTTGAACCAGGTTTCAGTTACAGCACAGACATCGATGTTCTCCATACTGAGAAGGGCCTCGAGTGCGTGCATTTTGAGATTTAGACTTCTGGCATTGAGCAGCATTACCCTCAGTTTCTTCCCATTTTTGTTTTCTAGGGTGGTAGGTTGAGAATTTGAGCCTTGCCTAAACAAGGCACTAGGGGGGTGGCAAGTGTCTTAGCCAATATCCGGAATCCCAGGGGTGACAGGTGCAAGCCGTCCCTTGTGGAGCAGCGTGGCTTGTCAAGCATGTCATCCCAGGCAGACAGACACTGGATCCCCTTTGAATGACACCAGACATTAAGCCAATTGTTAAAGCTGATCATCTTGTCTCTATATTGTGGCATCATTCTTGGTGAAGGAAGGATACTGCTCAGGGTTAGGGTCATACCTGCCTGGGCTACATAATCAGAGAGCTCCTCTATGTCTCTTTTCATGTAGTCCAGGGAGGTACGTCTCAGGTCGTTCACACCAGCATGGACAATGACTGTGTCATATTTGTACTTGCCGTGGAGTGACCCAAGTGCTTGTGTTATGTGGCGGATTCTAGCACCCGATAGGCAGCTTACTGTGACCCTCTCCTTGTTCAGCCTGGTGAGTGGGACGTCAGTGTGTCTGACTATGGAGTCACCTATGACAAGTATGTTTGGTGTTGTATTTGGCCTTAAGGGCTGTGACTGCTTTGCACACTGCTTTTGTGGTTTATGTGTTGCTTGTGGGGTGTCTTGAGGTAGCAGTTGTTTGGGTGTCTGCTTTGGAGGCCTCTGCTGTTTAGGTAAATTTTTACTCAGAGCCTCCGAGTATGTCTTTGTGTGTTTATGTGTTTGATTCAGTGGAGTGGTAGCATTATGTAAGGCTGGTTTTGTGGTGTGTGTAGTTGCCTTCTCCTCCTGTCTGGTCTTGCCAGTCCTGAGTTGAGAGAGCTCAGCCTCCAGTTTGGCTAAATAGCTGCATCTCTCACAAGTATTTGTGTTATGTGGGAGGAGGAGCGGGTTGTCTGTGTACATGAGGCAGTTATAACATTGCCTCAAGATTCCCAGATTCACCAGCTGGACCGGAGAGGAGATTGACAACTGACCTTTGGACATGCTAGAATAATATTGGGAAATCCTTAATTGAAAACAAGGGCCAGTGGGGAGTGAGGGTGTAGTGCTTTTAATTTTTAGTGCTGACTTATATAATTGCTTTAGTGAGCAAGTGCCAGGTAACTTGAGTGCAATGTGTTACAAGTAACTAAATGCAAAACGACAAACAGTAACTTTCTTTCAAGTGAAACAAGGAAATAAGTACAGTAAGCAATGCAGATATCACTAGTGATCCACAGAAGCGCTGAGAAGTTGCGTATTAGGTGGAATTAGCTTCCAGGGAAATAACAAGCAAACAAACAACAAGCATATAAACAAAGCTAGATTCAGCAGGCCTGGATCTAGTCTATGCTAGAGCAAACAAGGTGTACCAATTTCAGTAAGATACAGTTCAAATATTCAGGCACTATAAACCCTTAACCAGAAATTCCCAGCTCAGAAGGGCAGAGTCCAGCCTCTTCTCCAACAAGAGTGCAGACCACAAACCTTCTTAATGTAAAATAACTGGCCTGAAGCCCAAGTGCCTAAACCAGAACTAATACACTTGGACACTGGGCTCTCAATCAGCAGTTCCCAACTTAGAAGGATGAAAGCTACCTGTCCTGCCACCACAGTGCTTGCC
Organism: Protopterus annectens; assembly: GCF_019279795.1. Taxonomy (NCBI): domain Eukaryota; kingdom Metazoa; phylum Chordata; order Ceratodontiformes; family Protopteridae; genus Protopterus; species Protopterus annectens. Next base: position 1,305,678,249 of record NC_056729.1, read on the forward strand.
ACAAACCTTCCTAATGTAAAACAACTGGTCTGAAGCCCAAGTGCTTAATCCAAAAGACTTGAATGATAGCTACACTTTAATCAAGTTACAACCAAGCAGTAATAAATACCATTGAATACTTTAGAGAATGTCTGGATTAGTGCTCAAGTTACACAAACAAAGCTAGATCCAGCAGGCCCAAATCCAGTCTATGCCACAGCAAACAAGGCACCAACTTCAGTAAGAAACAGTTCAGATATGCATGCACTATAAGCCTTTAACCAGAAATTCCCAGCTCAGAAGGGCAGAGTCCAGCCTCTCCTCCCACAAGAGTGCAGACCACGAACCCTCTTAATGTAAAATAACTGGCTTGAAAGCCCAAGTGCTTAAACCAGAATTAATACACTTTTAGAATAACAGACACTGAGCCCTCAATCAGCAGTTCTCAACCTAGAAGGATGTAAGCTACCTGTTCTGCCACAACAGTGCAGACCACAAACCCTCTCAGTGCAAAACAACTAACTGGTCCGAAGCCCAAGTGTTTAAACCAAAAGGCTTAGAATGAGTTACACCAAGCAGTAATAAATACAATTGAGTATTTTAAGATGATGCAAAAGTAAAAAGAAGTAGGTAGAAACACAAGTACAGTAAAAGCAGATGAATTTTTTTTTTTCTGAACAAGTGCTGAGATCAAAGAAACAGATTTGAGTGCTGAAACTAGAAAACTGGCTAGTTATAAGAAAAAAAACAAGCTAGAAGGCTTCCCTCAAACACAGAAGGGCTTGGGGGCTCAGAAGCCTACAAATAGTCTGTACCACTTAACAAGAAAGGCAGGAAATAAGCTTAATTTTTTTTTTTTTCTTTTTTTCCCAGATGCTCTCTTTGTACACAGTAGGAGTGCCTGAAATCAGAATATGATCTCACTTCACTCAGTTGAGTGAGCAAATGAGATGGGCCCAGAGGCAGGCTGAGGGGTGGGCAGTTTCAATGCCACTAAGATTAACACCAAAACCAAAACAAAAACAGGGCGGGTGGGTGGGAAAAACTGAAGAGCAGAATAACTTCAGTTAAATATTCCTTCAACACTCCTTCATACACAGTTTAAATCAAATTAAATACTGTATTTTTTTAAAAAGAAAGTGCAGATAAAGGTACTTAAATTCTCTTATACGTCCAGTTGAATGTAACCAAGTTCTAGCTGGCCAAGCTGAGGTTTTAAAGCAGGAATTATTTCACATGCACCAGTTTAAATATGCAAGGACAGGAAATCAAAGAATGTGGCTACCCCCACACCTGTAATTACTAGCAAATAACAAAATTCAGCCAACACTAGCTTCAGTTCAAGTTACTGAAGAGCAGAATAACTTCAGTTAAAAATTCCTTCAACACTCCTTCATACACAGTTTAAATCAAATTAAATACTGTATTTTTTTAAAAAGAAAGTGCAGATAAAGGTACTTAAATTCTCTTATACGTCCAGTTGAATATAACCAAGTTCTAGCTGGCCAAGCTGAGGTTTTAAAGCAGGAATTATTTCACATGCACCAGTTTAAATATGCAAGGACAGGAAATCAAAGAATGTGGCTACCCCCACACCTGTAATTACTAGCAAATAACAAAATTCAGCCAACACTAGCTTCAGTTCAAGTTACTGAAGAGCAGAATAACTTCAGTTAAAAATTCCTTCAACACTCCTTCATACACAGTTTAAATCAAATTAAATACTGTATTTTTTAAAAGAAAGTGCAGATAAAGGTACTTAAATTCTCTTATACGTCCAGTTGAATATAACCAAGTTCTAGCTGGCCAAGCTGAGGTTTTAAAGCAGGAATTATTTCACATGCACCAGTTTAAATATGCAAGGACAGGAAACCAAAGAATGTGGCTACCCCCACACCTGTAATTACTAGCAAATAACAAAATTCAGCCAACACTAGCTTCAGTTCAAGTTACTGAAGAGCAGAATAACTTCAGTTAAAAATTCCTTCAACACTCCTTCATACACAGTTTAAATCAAATTAAATACTGTATTTTTTTTTTTTAAAAGAAAGTGCAGATAAAGGTACTTAAATTCTCTTATACGTCCAGTTGAATATAATCAAGTTCTAGCTGGCCAAGCTGAGGTTTTAAAGCAGGAATTATTTCACATGCACCAGTTTAAATATGCAAGGACAGGAAATCAAAGAATGTGGCTACCCCCACACCTGTAATTACTAGCAAATAACAAAATTCAGCCAACACTAGCTTCAGTTCAAGTTACTGAAGAGCAGAATAACTTCAGTTAAAAATTCCTTCAACACTCCATATGAACAGAGGAAGGAAGCAATTCTGTGTACATTGCAGGCACTGAAAAGAGTACTTTTGGCTAACATCAAAGATGAAAGCACTATTAATTTTATGAACTTTAATTGTGGCCACTTGGGAGTGGGGTCCATCTCTGTCAAGGCATGTAAAAAATCTAAGAAATTAAACTAAACATGAGCTAAGGATTGCTATACTTAATATAGGTTCACTGACAGGATGCAGTTTAGAAGTAGATGATATGTTGGTAAGTCGACGGGACATTTTTGTGTCTGCATGATACAAGGTGGAAGAGCACTGCAGCAAATTCTCTTGACCTGTGATCTAGAGTTATCAGAAATCTGACGGTGGATGCTTAAGTCCTGGAAGTTGATAAAAGAAAGAATGCAGGGAGAAGTGGGAGATAGAAAAGATGGATCAGACTAAGAAGGAATACTGATTTGTCAAACAAAAGGCTAAGAGAGCAGTTGCAATGGCCAAGAAGAAACTGAGTAATGTGTCCGAGAGGCTATTTTTTTCCCTATTTTCACCCACACAACAGACCATCAGCAGATGCCAGTGCATCTCTTCAAGTACTGGGTCTACTTAACGTTTCTGATCCCCCTAGGCTATCTCCAAATAAGTGTCGGAGTCAATGAGAGGATCAAGTCATCCCAGGTTTGCGCTGCTATATGAATGTTTTTCCCACTGTTTTCCCCCTTTACTGCATGTGCAAATTAACACCCTGTGGGTTGAAAGTGCAGTGAGTGGTCTTGGCTGAAATGCTCCTCCACTTCAGAAAGGAGCTGATATCAATAAGCTATGTCCATCCTCAGGCAGCCCTTACGTGGCTTCCCCTCCTCCTCCTCCTCTATGGAAATAAGTTCACTTTGTTTGCCCTGTGCTTGTGCCCTTCTCTCCCTCTCCCAGGACAAGGCCTTCCTCATCTGCCAGTACATCTGAGGCCTAACCTGCCGATTGAGCCCAGGTTGCCTGGGCAATAGTTAGGGATTTATTCCTTTATGCTGTTGTGCTGGTTGGCATCAGAGAAACTGTACCAAATTCCGGAAAGTGATGAAAGAAATATAAAGACAGTCATCATATGTCATTCATATGGCATGCCTGCAAAAGTCTTTTCACTGGTCCACAGCACAACAAAGGCATTTGGTAGGAGATGCTTCATAATGAATAATAATATAAAAAAAACATAGAAGTTGCACTGGTACATCCACATTCTAAGATGAAGGAAAAAGAAAAGTAGGATGCCACCTCAGAAGATGTGTAAAGTGTTCTGAGGCAGATTAAATCAGAGAAAGCAGCATGCTCAGATGAAGTCATAGCAAATACTACCAAACATTGGGTGTGTTAGGGAACAATTGGTGCATGTCAGTACTCATCATGAAAAAAAATCCATATTCCAGATGAATGGAAAATAAGATTTTATTGCCAGTGTACAAGAACAAATCGGTTAGTACAGAGGTCTCACCTCTGATCGCACTGCACAAAAGTGCTGAGATGGCGCCTGATAATGGATCTGCAGAACAGCAGAAAGCAAACTGTAAGATGAGCATGTTTAAATTCAGATCCAGATGCAATACAACCAACCCAGTGATTGCAATACATAAGACAGTGATAGCAGAAGCTGGAGTTGAAGAAAAATCTAATGGTGAATTCCTAGTCAGAGGTAAAGCATATAGCAAGGTCTAAACAAAACTAATTTGGGCTGGCCTGTGATTATTCAAAGTTCTGAAAAGATTAGTAGAAATAGTGAGGGCTATCAAAATGACTAAATAACATAAGTATGGACAGAGTTGGGACTCCTAGAGGGAGTGGGTATCCATTAGGGTTCTGCTCTGAGCCCATTCTTATACTGGTAAAAGACTACATGACAAACAGGTCTAAGGGGACAAATCAAGAAAGTTGCTACATGCACATTGGATTAATGCCTATTTGTTAAAGGCAGTTTCAGTGCTCTCAAAAAAAATGAAAAGCAGTTAGCTGAAGCCACATTCAGCAAAAATTTATTTATTTATTTTTTTGCAGAAGGCAAGCCTCTCTATACCTCCCATATGGGGTTGCACAACAGTGGAGAGAACGTAATCTCCTCTGTCGACAAAAGTGGTCTTGGTGAACTGCCTTCGATTTCTTGGCATTCTCCAAAACTTACCTTTGATGAAATTATATCCTCCCATACAAATGATGTAACACTACAAGCAGAGTCTGATAGCTCTCATCCTCTGGGCACAAAAAAATCTGGACAAAGCCAAAATAATAGGGGACAAAGCCCCCAAAATAGGGACAAATTTTAAATATTGCCCATATAAACTTAGAAAGTTGATAGAATTCAAGTTACTGTGTTAACATGTATTTTCTGAAGGATATGAAGTCTGAAACTCAAATGCCTGTCATTATATAATGACTTCAGTCCTCACTTATTCACCACAAAAATTCAGGAAACCACAAATTTTATGAGGAACAGACCAAAAATATGAAGCAAAAATCTGAACATTCTGTGAAAATCTAGACAGTTGAGAGGTATGCCTTTGACCCTTACCTGTCAGCTTTTCTTAAGAGTTCTTGACAAAGCCAAAAATAATGAGAAGGAAAACAACCAAAATCAGGGACTAGTTTTAGATATTACTCTAATTAATTTAAAAAAGTTGATAGAATAACAGGTTTTGCACTAGCATGTATTTTCTGAACAATAAAAAGTATGAAACTCTAATTTATGGCATCGTGGGAAAAATATGAAGGAGATTCTGGGAAACTTGAGAGGTATGGTCAAAGGGTCAAAGCTAGAGTATTATTTTCTGCATGTAGTCAACTGGTACAAAGTCTCAGATATAGTGTGAACAGAGAAATGCCAAAGAGGCTTGAAAAATAAGGTGTAAAAACAGTAGTGGGACCAGTGCTGCTGTATAACACAGCAACATAGGCATACCTCCCAACCTCTTAGGGCAAGAAAGTTTAAATGTTGTTTTAATAAACTTAGAAAGTTGCTAGAATAACATAACAAGGTTTGTTTCGGCATATATTTTATGAAGGATATGGATGTCTTAAACACAAAACTCAAACAACAGAGACCTCCAAAGCAGAAATGCAAGTAACCTCCACCCCCCAACACAACCCAAATGACACATAGCCCACATACTCAGTGTGCCACTGAACTACAGCCCATAAGGCATAACGTACCCGACACTCTAGTCATAGGTGACTCTATAGTCAGGCACACTGATGTTCCACTCACCAGGCTAAACAAGGAAAAAGTTACTGTCAGCTGCCTGTCAGGTGCCAGAATCCGCCACATAACGCACGCACTCAGGTCACTCCACAACAAGTACAAATATGACTCTGTCATTATCCATGTTGGTGTGAATGACCTGAGACGTACCTCCCTGGACTACATGAAAAGAGACATGGAGGAGCTCTCCGATCTTGTAGCCCAGGCAGGTATGACCCTAGCCCTGAGTAGCATCCTGCCAACACCCAGAACGATACCACAGTACAAGGACAAAATGATTGACTTTAACAATTGGCTAAGCTTCTGGTGTCATTCTAAGGGAATCCAGTATCTGTCTGCCTGGGATAACATGATCGAGAGACCACGCTGCTTTGCCAGAGATGGCCTGCACCTGTCGCCCTTGGGATTCTGGACACTGGCAAAGGCTCTTGCCGCCCCTATAGTGCCTTTTTTAGGCAAGGTTTAAATGACAAATTCACCACCGTAACAGGTACAAGCAAGCAAAATCTGAGGGTAATGCTACTCAATGCTAGAAGTCTAAACGTCAAAATGCACTCACTCGAAGCACTCCTTAAAATGGAGAACATTGACATCTGTGCAGTGACAGAGACCTGGCTCAAAGCTCCAGAGAGCACCCCTGCATTACCAGGCTATAATTCATACCACAACTTTCGGCCACCAAACCCGGACCGAAACACTAAAGGTGGAGGCATGTCCATATTCATTAAGGATATCCACACCTCCAGGCTAGTTGCTCAGCATAATGCATCTGAGATTATCCAAGTTCAACTAACTCTGGGAAAAACTGCAATCCAGATTGTAGCTTGCTACAGACCCCCCACCATGACCCAGGATTCCCACTCCTCTTTTCTTGAAACACTGGAAAATACTAAGATACAACCCAACACTCTAATAATGGGTGATTTCAACTACCTTACTATTAACTGGGAAAACTACTCATGTACCAACTCTTTTGCTCAACGTTTTCTGGAAATCATCAATTCCAACACCTTGGATCAACTTATCCACACATCCACCAGGGGCAGCAATATCCTAGACCTGGTCATCACCAACATGGGTGGCTGGTGTTCCACACCAGAGATCAGCTCCTCATTGGTCAGATCCAGCCACAAGCTAATCACGCTAGACATCCACATCCCGCTCCCACCCCCCATTAGGGAAACAATTGTAAAAAATTTCTCCAAAGCCACCTTCACGCTTTGTAAGACAGAAGTGGCAAACTTCACGACACCCATGCAGATGGACAATAGAGGTACGATTGCTGAATCCTACACAAATGCACTTCATAAGCACTTACACGAGTGCATGGATCATGCTATCCCAAGATGCTATCCTCCAAAAAAAGGAAGCCAATCTGGTGGTCTTCTGCCATAAACAAACTCTACAACAGAAGAAAGAAACTGTTGCAAAAAAGTGTAAAATCCCACGATTGGAGGAACTCCCTGGTCAGCCTCAGTAAGAAGCTGAGATCCCTCATAAAATCCTCCAAAGCTAGTTATGAAAACAAAATTGCCACTGATTCTAAAGACAACCACAAAGCATTCTATAGCTATGTCAAGAATCTCAATGGCAACACTCAGATCTGCTCTGAGTTACAGCACAATGACACTAAATGTACAGAATCAACTGATATTGCCAACATCCTGGCAGATAGTTTCAGTGCTAACTTTACCCCCCTCTCACTCCCTAAAGGGCCCATCTTTATACTGGAAGAATGCAAAGTTCCTGTAATCACGGCTGCAGAGGTAAAAACTTCACTCTCCAAAGACAGCATCCATGGGACCTGACAACATCCCAGGCTGCCTTCTACATGAACTACAGAATGATCTGGCATCCCACCTAAGTACCATGTTCAGTCATAGCCTCACCTCAAGCTTTGTGCCCATTGAATGGCACACCACGACAGTTATCCCACTCCACAAAGGGGGGGGGCCACAACAGACCCCGGGAACTACCGCCCCATTAACTTGACGAGCCTAGTCTGCAAGGCCATGGAGTGTATCATCATGGAACTCATAAACAAAGACATTGGAGATCTCCAAACTCTGGACCCCACACAGTCTGGGTTTGTGAAAGGCAGATCATGCCTCCTAAACCTGATAGACTTCTTTGAAGTAGTTACCAAAGCCATAGATGAGGGTAAGGTGGTTCACACAGCCTATCTAGATCTCACCAAGGCATTCAACACCATCCCCCACTCTGGAATTATAGATAAACTCACTAAACTAGGTATAAATCACTATGTCACAAGATGGGTTGCCAGTTGGCTTACTGTGAAAGTAGCAGACTCCAAATCAGACTTCAGACCAGTGACAAGTGCAGTACCACATGGTTCAGTCCTGGGTCATCTCCTGTTTGGAATTGACTTCTCTGAAGTACAGGCTAATGCAGAAGGTCTTTGGCTAACTAAATTCACAGATGACTGCAAACTAGGAGCCATAATCAAAACTTCTAATGATGTGGACATCCTGCAAAAGGGCCTCACTGAGACAGATGCCTGGTGTCAAAGACATGGTCTCAAGCTCAATGTCAAAAAGTGCATTGTCATCCCCTTTGGTAAAAACTCTATACCCATGAACTACCACATAGGCGGTAGTCTATTTAACACCAAAGGTGCGATAAGAGACCTTGGGACACAGGTGGACAGTAGCCTCCCCTTTGATAATCACATCGCCACAGTGGTCAGGAAATCCTTCTATGTGGCACACCTCATCACAAAAGGTTTCTCATCCAGAAAAAAGAGGTCATTGTTCCCCTCTACTCATCACTCATTAGACCCATTATAGAGTACAACACCCTTATTGGTATGTACCTCACAAGACATCTACAACAACTGGAAAGGCTGCAAAACTACCTCACAAAGAGGATTACTGGACTCAAACAGATGCCTTACGCAGACCATCTCAAAAAACTCCAGCTTTACTCCGTCTCATATCGCCTACTCAGAGGCGATCTCTGCCTAACATACAAAGCTATGTCAAACCCAGAGCTGTTGGACATGCTCCACTTAAAGAAATCCCAATCCCTCCGAGCTACACACTCTAGGGACCTAAACCTTGTCACCACAATAAACAGAAAATGCTGGAGGGATAGATTCCTGTCCCAGAGACTTCCCATACTCTGAAACAGACTACCTATGTCAAACAGAGCTCCTCATTAGCACTCTTCAAGAAAATTCTTGATGATTGGATGGGTAATAGGAAATTCACCCCGAGGATCACTTCAGTGGTTCTGCTTGACAGGGGCACAGGAAAATAATTTTCTTGGGTGGCGAAAGCCAGGGTACCTTTTTGGCTAGGCTTGTACAGATCCTAGGGCCAATTTCCTAGTACTTACCTATGAACCTATGAACCTATAAATGTATGTCATTATTTAGTGACTTCAGACCTCCATGATCTGCCAAAAAAACACAAATTTTATGAGGAACCGACCAAAAATTTCCATGCCCCATATCACACTTCCCGAATAAGGACCAAAACCGCCCCCTGGCTCTCAAAACTAACCAAACAAAAGATCCTCCTCAGAAATAAAATCTGGGCCAAATGGAGAGCCAAAAAAAACCCATTAGATCACCTCCACTTCAAAGAATTAAGAAATGCCACTAAAAAACAAATTCTCCAAGACAAAAAAGAATATTACCTTCACCTCCAACAAATCCACCAACAAAAACCACAAAGATTCTGGTCAGGCATAAACAATCTTCTTAAGCCAGGCCACTCTACAACTCCTGCCCCCTCAGGCTTCAACCATAATAATGCCAACCAGATTCCAGATGCCTTTAATAACTACTTTACCAAAGCCATTCTAACCCTAGCTAATACTTTGCCACCTGTCACCTCTTCCCAGTTAGATACCACTAATACTCCATCTCCTACCTTTCATATAAAACCAGTACCCACATCCTTCATATGCAACCTCCTCTTAAAACTTAAGCCCTGCACCCCTTCTGCTGATTGTCTTCCTGCTGAATTCCTGCAAATTGCAGCTAAAGCCATTGCCTATCCCATCTCCATACTCATAAATAGAACAATCTCAGAAAGCAAAATCCCATCCATATGGAAAGTATCACATATCATCCCTCTACACAAAGGTGGCCCATCTACTGAACTTTCCAACTTTTGCCCCATTGCCTTACTCTCTCCAATAGCTAAAATAATGGAGAAATGCATTCACAGACAACTCCTTGACCACCTTCTCCAGAATAACTTACTTGCAAGCTGCCAACATGGTTTTAGACCATTCCATAGCACAACAACTGCCCTGCTATCCTTCTCTGACACCATAAACAAAAACCAAAACAATAACGCATTTTCATCTACACTTTTCATTGACCTTTCAAAGGCCTTCGATATGGTGAATCATAACTTGCTTATTGACATACTAAAGGTCCAATCACTTAATGCACAGGCATTACAATGGTTTAAATCCTATCTGGAAAACTGACACCAAGCCGTACTCTGGAATAATAATCTTTCCACACCACTCCCTGTGAACATAGGAGTACCTCAAGGCTCTATTTTAGGTCCTCTTCTCTTCTCTTTATTTATAAATAACCTACACAACAAAATTCCACAAGCCACCTGCATACAATATGCAGATGATTCTACCTTCATTTGTTCAGCCAAGTCCATAACCTCTCTCCAGTCAATCACCCAATCCGTACTTAACAGTGCTGAAAACTGGTTCTTGCAACATGGTCTCCTACTGAACCCCAAAAAAACTAAATTATTGCTCTTTGCTCCTACTCTTAAGTCATCTCAACTGTACTTCACTGTAACCTCTAACAATGGTACTAACATATCCCCTGACACTACTACCCATCTACTGGGAGTAACAATTGATAAACACCTTAGCTATGATCACCATATTAACTCTACAATAAAGACTGTTAACAAAAAACTTGGCACCCTTTACAGAATCAAACCCTTCCTAACCCCTTCTGCCAGGATAACCATTTCCCAGACCCATCTGATTTCTACCCTATTCTATGCCTCTGCAATATATACTAATCTTTCTAAAAGCAACCTCTCCAAACTCTCAGCATGTTACAATAACATAGCCAGATTTGCCACTGGCACCCCCTTTAGAACCCACCATTGTCACAACATTAAAAAACTGGCATGGTTAGAACTGCAGAACCAACTGCTATGCCAACAACTTGTCATCTCCCATAAGATTCTCTATCATCCTAACAATACCCCAATCCTCAATAATCTGATCACCCCCTACGAAAATCTCACTGCACTTCAATCAGCTAATAAGCTACTAGTTTCCACTATTAAATCCAACAACAAAGCAGGGGACTCTCTTTTCTCCAACACAATAGGAAAAAGTTGGAACCAGCTTCCTAATGAACTTACCACCCTCACTTCCACTCTTCTTTTCAAAACAGTACTTAAAGAATACCTTAAAACTCACTGGCTCTGTCCCTGCTCTAACCCTGACTAACACCTCCTTCCCCTTGCTGCTCTCTCTATTCTCCTGATCTACTGCACTATCAGTCCTTGTGGTAATGAAAGTATATTAGTCAATTATTTTAGTAATTGTTATCTCTCAGATGCTCACTAAATGTATTTTGTTTTATTATATCCTACTATACTGCTTTGTTTCAAGTCTAACTGAACCTCAATTATAAACCATCTACTGTATTTCTGTCAACTATTACTATATGTAATATTGATTGTCTGTGCCTTTGCTTGGAGCTTTTCTCCCCGGGCCTCTACTGAAAATGGACATATATACAGCTAGACTAGCCCGGTCAACAAATGTAAAATAAATAAAATTAATAAAATAAAATAAAAATATGAGGAAAAAAATTGGACATTCTGTGAAAAGCTGGACAGTTGAGTGATATGAACATATGCAATGAAAGCAGAGCATCTCAGGAAGCTTGCAGTGATTTATTTATTTACATTTGTTTAAAAGGAAATTCCAACTGGGAATTAAAACCTCTTTTCATGGAGGCCCAGGGAGAAAAGCTCCATGGTATGTAAAGGAAGTTATTATGACAATGTGCAAAAAAATTATTAAAGTCAAAACATTTACAAGGTTGTAACAGAGACATTTCAAGAGTTCAACAATGAATTAACTGCACAGTGCAATAAACATTCATTAAAGTGAATCTTTTGTACAAAATTAATATAAATACTGTTTTTGTGTCTTCACTGTGTAATACATGTGCTTTAATAGAAATTGTTATACAAAGACAGTGGTGAAGTCAGCTTGTCACTCAGCTATTGTGGGAGTAATGATAATTCTGTGTCCAGGATGGGTTAATACAAGTCTGAAAGAATTTATGTGTAGAGAGGGACATATATTGTGTAGTAGAAAGGAAAGCCTTGCATAAGGATAGTGAAGAATATTAGCATGAGACCTGGTAGATCTGGAGTTCTGTGAGTTATGCATTAGCGAGGAATATATATCAGAACATATACAGGAGGAGGTATGTGGTGCACAGAGAGATATATGTTTGGGATTAAAAATAGATGAGTACCTTGAGAAGGTCAGTGCTATATTAGCGAAGCATTCTGATGGTCAGTGACATATTAGGGCAGCATTCTGATGGTCAGTTCTATATTAGGGGAGTGGTCTGTTGATGGTTGGTTTAGTAGAAGTCAGTCTACACAAGAGCTATGCTGTCATTGGGGTTAGCAGTATTATATAGTGTAGGGAGAGGTGAAAGGGGTAGTAGGAACTTGTCAGGTGGTTCTGAACATTGAGATTGCCATGTGTCAAGAAGGCATGATTCTATTAATGACTTCTGATGCATTTATTTGGCAGATGGAGGTTTCGTGGGAGTTCCACTATTTTGCCACATGCAAGTGTATAGTGAGTCCCCATGGAGTTGTATAAGGGAGTGACATTTGCCAGATATTTTTCAAATGAATGTAGAGTATGAGAAAGGATGTACCAGTGTAATAGACTGTTGCAAGAGGGACAGGTGTGTGGATTGTGCTAGATTTTTTGTGCTTGTTTTAATTACTTGAGTTTGAGGAGTTTGATGAAGTGGAGTCACTTTATCTGTTTTGACAGTGTGTTCTGTTAAGAAGGCTGGTGGAAAACTTTGCAATCTTGTTGTATGATTTATAAAAGTATTGCTTGTAGAAGATAAAGACTGCGGAGGAATATGTCAGGGAATGGGCAGCCGCAGTGGTCTTCCATGCTCGATCAGGCAAAAACTTTTAGGAACGCTAGGGCATATCTAATTTTTGACTGGTCTTATGGATTACTTGGTGAATGTACGAATCAGATTTTAGGTGTTCATCACTAGAGATTCCAAGTGTTAGACTAGTTCAATTAATATGGCATCAGATGACTGAAAGGTAGGTGGGCTGAGCAGTGTTGATACTAGTGAATGTGCAAATAGTGCATGTTTTGCTTTTTTAGGGGTTAGGACTGGATTACATTCCAGAAGCTAGGCTTCTGCAGATATGAAGGAATGTTGAATGACTTTTTGAAGTTCAGATATAGAGAAACCTGAGCAGATGATGATGAAATCATCTGTATACTAGATCGGACTGATGTCGAATAAAGTAGTGGGCCTATTGTTGATGAATATATTGAAGAGAAGTGGGCCAAGTATAAATCCTTAGGGGACAATGACTGGGATGGGAAATAATGTGGAGAAGGCTTGTAGTCATTTTACATTCTATGGTGAAAGTAAGATTTGAACAAACCAAAAACAAGAGCCAGCAAGTGGGAGCTGTGTATGAAGTTTATTGAAAAACAAGAAGTAACAGACCGGTTTCGGCTAAGGACTTAACCTAGCCTTCATCAGTGTTAAAATTGCACATCTTGTAATTCTTATATACAGATTCAAACAACTAATCAAGAATTCTGATTGGTGAGCTCATAAATATTCATTCAAACCAGGGTGGAATAATCCACCCAACTTTATAATCCACTTTTTCTCTTTGGCATTTAATCTGGTGTGCCAACCAATTTTATTTGTTCTAGTATCTAATATTTTATCTGTAATGGTGAAATGGAATGTTGATGTAGTGTCAACATACAATCCAGACCACCATTTCTGGGGATAAGTTAATGGGTTGTATGCCATGTGTTTTCAATAAACTTTGTATACAGCTCACAGTTGCTGGCTCTTGTTTTTGTTTTGTTCATGTTGTGCTGAGCCGTGCAATCACTTCCATGCAGGTGACCTTTTTATCGTATGCACAATTTTTTCCTGCTGGTCATCTGTGGTCTGCTGTGTTGGGTTAATCTGTATTGGATTTTTGTTGTGCATTGGGAGCTCTGATTTATGCACTCTCATTTTTTTGGTTGGTTATACCATTGTGTCTTCCTTTTTACACACATTTGGTTGACTTTTCTATTCAATTTTGCTCTTGGTATAGTTTTGACAAACTTGAAACATCGAAGCGTGACCAGGCCTTACTCAAGGAACTTTCGTAAGTAACATATTACGTTGGATGATTTCACCATTCACGTTCACTTTTACATTTTGCCGAACAGGAAAATTGTATATTTATTTAGTTGTGGCAGCTTGTTCTTGGCTGAGGATAATTTTTGTGATCCAGCATTGTGGGATGATAAGGCTTTACCATATAACAGTTGCGTGAGGAGGAAAGCTTGCTCGGGAAAGATTTTTTCACTCACAGGAATGTATGATTCATATCATCATAGCGACCACTTCTTAAGTCAAAGGATAAGGAACACTTTTCCTTAAATAAAAAGGTACGCTCTTGCCATAATAATTAAGAACAGTTTAACGACTTGAGCAGACTATTGGACACTTTATATGCACTCAAGGTACTTGTACTTAAGTTACTTGCTGTTTCATCTTTATACTATTTGGTGTGTCCATTTTTGACTACTTGTTCACAATATATTTGGGAGCCATCATTACCAATGTGCCTGGAATATAGTCGTGATTCTGGACATAATTTTTTCAACCTTAACACATGTTTATGTTTTATTTCATTTATAATCATTTTCTTTCGGGACTTCCAAGTGGACTTTGGTTCATAGTTATAATTGTGTATATTTTTTGATTCTTACATCAGATACAATCAGGGAATATACTGGTTGATGAATTTCTCTTGTGTTACTTTCAGTTAACAAGTAGCAAAAATTTTATTTGTGGCCATCAGTATTTGCATTGTGGTATGTTGATCTTTTTCATATCAGTACTAAACGGACATTAATGTATATCCAACAGCCTGAATTGGTAATAGTTGTCTAGGTTGTCCAGTTTGCATATCTTTGGAAGCTAGTCATAGGTTGGATAAGGATTTCAATTGTGTGCAAAATCTCAGATTCTTAGCTTATATTTGTGTTCACTCACATAATATGAATATCTAACATTATATCAAACAATTTTTTGTGTTTTCACTGTTCAATGCCGACTGTTCTCAATAGGTTGGCTCTAACAATTTATCAGACAGTTTCCTAATCCCTCTTTGTTGTATTTTTGGTTGATACAGTTATGAACATAAACTGGTAAATATTATTACAGAACAATTGGGCTTTGACGCAAGATTTAACTGCAGGCTCTGAACATCAGTTTATGATTATTGGTTTATTATTCCCCACCTACCTGCACAGGTTTACATTAGGCCTACTTTTAGGCTTTGCATTTGGCAGTTTTAGATGTATCATTACTTGATAATGCAGATAATATTTTGTTGAAATGCAGGGCAGGGACCATTATTGTCCGGACCTTTAATATGACTGCTCAGTTCTAGCTATTTAGAAGGCTGATTTGGACGTGGCACTGTTCTTTATACTTGCCCATTGAAGTGTCTTAGGACATACTCAGGTACTATAGTTACGGGCAGATGGGGATGTTAATTCAGGTGGATTCTAGATATTTAGTTCACCTTGATATTGAGATATAGTGACTACACATTGATAATCTCCATCTACCTGTTGATTGACATAATATTTTGACATTTTACAGGGGCCATTATTGTCCAGATCAAAGATTGGATAATTTCAACTAATTTGACATAAGGTCCTTTTTGGACATGGTACTACATTTACATCTTGTTGATTATATTCTCACGTTTGCCTTTTTCTTTGTACACATGTGCAGTTAGCTTTGGGTGGACTACAACTTTTAAAGATTAACAATTTTACTGTTGATTTTCAGCTGCAGCTTATCTCGCTTTTTTATTCATTGCTAACCTTCATATAATGGATTTAAATCAGATTTTGGCTGGGCTCTCTTCAGATAAGGAAGACTTGGGTGTCTTTGGTATTGGGGAGCAAAATAATGGCAACAGCATGAATATCACTGATAATCCACAATTTCATTGTGATAAGCTATTTCAACAACTTAATAGAAATATGAAAGTGCTAAGATCTAATGTTTGGCACCTCAAACTGTTCAAAGCATACATAGCCAAAGGGATAACCCCCAGAGGGCTCAGAGTCAAAATCCAGCCATTAGTCACTGAATTGGATGAGCAATTAACCAGGGAATGGTCGGCAATACAACAAAAATATTCAATGGAATTTGTGGGAACACTAGCTAGATATCATGAACTGGTTACTGACAGGGAAATTATTAATGTTAGTAAACTATGTGAGGAAACTAATCAATATATTGATCAACCATATTCCACTCAATTGACCAAACCTAGCTCAGACTTACTGACTCTCGAGCAACAGCTTAGAGACAGGAAAATCAAAAAATTCCAAAGAGATCAAACTGATTATGATAAAGGACATCCTTTTCATTATACCAGACATGTCAGATTCGAGGGGGGGAATAATAAAAGTAACATCACCCAAAAACAGAAACGTCCCAAGTCCATCCTCAGAAAACATAGCATACATATTGATTCATCTGGGGCTGACTCATCCTCTGGTACAGATTTGGATACACAGCAGACCTCAGACTCTCCCACTCCCAAACATAACAACAGTATGGTTCCTTTAGGCCTTACAAAAGGGCAGGCAGAAAACATTGAAAAAATAAAAAGTATGGAGGGACTGATGGAACTTTTAACAAACAAGTAAATATTGGTTCTAGGACAAATGTATTAAACATTTCTGATGTAACATTATCTGATTCACAAATAACACTGTTAAATAAAGGTCTTTTTTTATACCGGGTTTTTTGTTCCAGAAGACACACAAGCACAAGATGTTATAACATTTTGCAGACTTCTCAACCTTAAATTGTATTTTCATGATAATACTTCTGATGGTTCAACTGCAGACATATTCAAATACCACAAATCCACCTTTGTCCCACCAATGTATCCTTGTGTGTCTTTTTCAAAATAGTGTACTCAAAGATCTACACTTCACTTCAAGCATGACTCATACAAGGCCTAATAATCTGACAAAGTCTGATATGTTAACCTTACAGGAACTTTGTAAAGATAAGAATTTGGTAAGTATTTCTGCGGACAAAGGCGGTGCTGTGGTAGTCATGAATTGGGTACAATATGAAGCTCAGGCTCAAAGACAACTAGATGATGGAAGATATTATACCAAAATGCCTCTTGACCCATCACCCATGTTCAAACAACAGCTAGAAAAATTTTTGGAATCAGGTTTACAGAATGGTATTATTTATTTTATTTATTTATTATTTATTCCAGTTTGGTGACCGGGGAGTTTCACTGGGATCGAGAGCCCATTTTCAGTGGAGGCCCGGGGAGAGAAGCTCCACAATACAAAGTTACATTATATAGAGAATTACAAGAAAAATATCTGCATTGCAATCAACAGGTAGTATAACAATCAACAGGTAGTATTACAGTCAAAACAGGTATCATTCAGTAAAGACAGCAAAACTATTAAAAATTTTTCAAGAGAAAGACAGGCATACAGCATAATGGATATATGTTACTGTTTAGTTACATTTATAATCTGCTACTGTTTAGTTACATTTATAATCTAAGTATATGAGAGAAATTAGGAAGATATCAAGTTTAGCCAGGAGAGAAGGAGGAGCAGAGCTTGAGAGGTATGAGTTGAAGAGTGCAGTTACATTTCCTGTGAAGAAACAGGTAAGAATGAAGTTGTGTTTTTTAGGTGTGTGGATTGTCACAGGTCCTCAGAGTAGAGGTCAGGGCATTCCATTTTTTATCTAGGGAAAAGGAGAGTAGAAGCTGACCAGCTGGGCGCTTGGGTTTTTGTACGATTATAAGGTTTTGGTGAGTAGATCTAAGGGGTCTAAGGGGGTATATGGTTGTAGGGTATTAGATAATGCAGGGCAGCTAGTAGGCTGGAATAATAATTTGTGGGCTGTGACGATTTGGAGGAAGTCAAGTTGATTAGGGAGTTCAAGCCAATTTAAAGAGTGTAGGGAGGTGCTGTGATGGGAGGAGGATTTTGCCTTGGTAGCGAATCCGGAGATTTTGTTGTAGCACACTTCCAGTTTGAAGGTGAGTGTGGAAGATAGATTGGTAAGCAGAGGAGCGCCATACAAAAGAGAGGGGAGGAGATAGGTAGTGGCCAAAGTTAGTTTGGTGAAGGGAGTGAGGAAGTGGTTGTTTCTGTAGAGTAGGCCAAGTTTTATGATGTTAAGTTGGATGTGCGTATTGAATTTTAAGTGTTCATCAGTGGTGACCCCCAGGAGTTTAGCAGAGGGAACGACTTTGATAATGGAATTGTTAAGGCTGGTAATTTGAAGTGAGTTTGTATCAATGGAAGTGGATTTTGAGGGAGTGAATAGAAGAATCTTAGTTTTGTTAGTGTTTAGTGAGAGGTGGTTTTGGTGCATCCAGTTTTCAGTAGTTAAGAAGGCAGTTTGAGTTAGA
>NC_056729.1:1305701506-1305734006 GCF_019279795.1 Protopterus annectens
AAAGGAAAACTGATTTTTTCATGCAGTAATGGCAATTTAACACTATGGAGATTAGGAGATGGGGGAATACTATTCACCACGGAACTTGATTTCTCGTGGCATAATGGCATTTTGACACAAACAGAATCAGAGGAGGGGGTATTAGCCACCCAGGAATACTATGCTTGTGCCATAATGGCACTTTAAAACTATCGGGATGGGGGAAGAACACTAGACAACAGGGAGAAGATTTGTTGACAGCTATAAGGTAGGTATGGGGAATGTGGTGTGTGTGTGTGTGTGTGTGTGTGTGTGTGTGTGTGTGTGTGTGTGTGTGTGTGTGTGTGTGTGTGCGTGTGTGCGTGTGTGCGTGTGTGTGTGTGTGTGTGTGTGTGTGTGTGTGAGTGTGTGTGTGGTTGGGAGAGTAACTGTTGTGGTGCCTAAGACAACATGATGTGGCCACCACAGTTAACTACCACTGCTGAGCTGCACTCTGCAGTAGTTAAATGTGATTCATAAACATGCAAATGAGTCAATATTTAGGTCTTACCTTGTCACAGTTTACATGTCTCTAATTCATACCTCTCAACTGTCCAGATTTTCTCAGAATGTCCACATTTGTGCTTCATACTTTTGGTCTGTTTCTCATAAAATGTTGTGGTTTTCTGGCAAATCAGTGAGGACTGAAGTCACTAAATAATGACATACATTAAAGTTTCTGACTTTGTATCCTTCATAAAATGCATGCTAACACAAATCCTATTATTCTAGCAACTTTCTAACAGGGGGATTCAATAAAGCCTAAACAGTTGTTTTTCACCATGTCCTGATAGTGGAGTGATGCATACAAGGGCATAGAAAGTTTTAGATTCAGTAAGACCCCGTGTAGTGTCGTCCACCCTCATACAAACAAAGTAAACACAGTGGCTTGCTAATTACTGTATAAGCAGCTGAATTGCATGCTACTCAACCAATCCAACATGGTGAAGCTATCCAACAAGCTATAAAGTCTACATGGACAGAACATAAAGTAAAAGGTGTGAGATTAGTACAGAATTGACCTTAACATGTGACAGCATTAGATACATGCTGGATGGAACAAAAGGAGAGTAATAATAGTAACATATTCATTTTTTGTACCATAACAGAAATGCAGCTTTGTTCCCCCACCCCCAAAATGAACACTATGCTTGTAAGTAATGCAGACAGATAAAAATGTAAACATGTATGCTCAAAATAAATATAAAAACATTAAACAGGCTATTCATAGTTACATGCCTGCATATGCAATAAGTAGCAGGCGTATCATCTAAAAAACAGTACTTCTCTGTGCAGATATATCCCAAAGTAATATCTTCTCTTCTGAGTTCAACACATGGGCTCCTCTTCAGGTTTCCTAGCTATACTGTTGCCATTTAGTGTAGATTCAGGGCTGTCAGCATATGAATATGCAAATGAGGTCTGAACTCATTAGAATTATTGAATCCCATATCCTTGGCTTTATGTTGCAGAAGTAAACATAGTGCAGGCACACCCTCAGTGTTTGTGTTTAATGGATGGCAGTTGTGAATGCTTATATCAGATGGATGTGTCAGGTTAGACTTATAAAGTGTTACATGCACATCTGTCAAGGTTGGAAATGCAAGTAAGCAGCACACAATTCACAGGTTCTCCTTCACTGACATCCAACCTCCTCTTCATTTTATTGGTAAATTGTGTTTTCTTTCTCAGTTTTCTATTATTATTTTATTATTTTGGCCATTGTTTGTGCAATGTGGAGCTTAGTGCAATCACCAGAAATGGAGGAATGAATGGAAGGTTTGGCTGTTCTTATTTTGTTTGTGAGGCTTTCTGCAATGGGCAAAAGGGAGACCTTAAGTATGATTAGTAAATAAGGGAATGTGATGTAACTGTTCCAGTGGAAGCACTGCTAAAGTATGACAGCACTGAGTCTGTGGAAGACACCTGCTACTGAACTGACTCTGTGTAAGCAGGTGTTAATGCAGTTAATGCAGTAATATGTTCCTTTTTGAGGCCATATGGTACTGAAGTTCAAATACAGCTGTATCTACTACTTTTAACTACATTTGCATTACTGCTGCTGCTCATTGGTGGGTGGTGTGCGCCATCATGCAATAATGGATTAAAGAAAATAAATGGGGAAGATAGGACAGTGGTAAAATGGGGAACAAGCAGGGGGAAGAACAAAGGGAAATCAATACAAGAATGTGCAGGAGGGTGGTAGGAAAGATCCATAGCTATCCATTTCCTCAACAATAAAAACTGATCATATGTGCAGAATATTAGCTGAATTTGGACTGTCACCTCCAGATAGAGGGGTGACCACAACACAATCATGTTGTGTAGCCAATTGGACCAGATCATGCCTGTAAAGAAGACACAAGTGAAATTAAGAGCTATGTATGGAATTTTTTGTTTTGTGGGACAGGTGCCCATTATTTTTTTTGTAGAGAGAGATGAATGTTGAGGAAGAGACGTAGGTATGTTTGGGTCAAGTAAGTTAGATAGGTGAGGAAGTAATCATAGATAGACAAGACACAGGGCTGGTGATGGACACAAAATGTTGGTGGACACCATCGCTGGGGTGAGGGTGGGGGCATTCAGAACCCATGATCATCAAACTGGGTGACAGTGAGAATTGAGTCCTCACCAACTGGGCTGTCATCACTGTCACCTCACTCCGCCCCTGACTGGAGTGCCTGACATCTGCGTCTCTTAATTCTGGTATTATGTAAAATGAGGGAGAGCAGCCTCTCCAGTCAGCACAGGCATGCACCAACAGTGTGGAACACAACCCTATGCATCATACCTGGCAGCTCACTGTAGGTAAT
Source organism: Protopterus annectens (assembly GCF_019279795.1). Classification (NCBI taxonomy): domain Eukaryota; kingdom Metazoa; phylum Chordata; order Ceratodontiformes; family Protopteridae; genus Protopterus; species Protopterus annectens. The sequence continues at coordinate 1,305,704,338 of NC_056729.1, forward strand.
AACTCACCACCTCAGTCACTGCTCCCAGAGGGAACAACTGCACTATCCTCCAGGTCAGAACTACCTGAGGGGGCAAGTAATGGAGGGACAGCAGACAGGGTGTTGTCAGTTTGGCTCCCACATGTGCTGGGCAACAGTGCTGGAGCTGGTGGAGTGGGGGAATGCAGATCCTGTGGGGCAGGCTTACTCAGCTGTGCTGTAGAACATTTCATGAAGTGGTACATATGGATGATATGGACATATTGTGATGACACGTTATACAATAAAACAAAAAATAAAAAAATAAAATACAATAAAATAAAAATAAAATGAAAGAGAGATAAGGGTGGGGTAAGAGAAAAAAAAAAGACATAACATTAATACCTTCACATGTGACATAGATTGTATTAATACAATTATTTGACTCTTATCTTAACCTCTACTCTTAAGGCTTCCACCTCCTAACAGATAACATTTATTTGTAAGACTACCAGCTCCTAACAGATGCACACTATAGCACAGATTGCAGCAAGTATTCCTTAACATGTGCATATGTTGCACATATGTGTGTTGCAGTTATAAAGATTATACTTTATAGCAGGGAATTTGTGCCACTGGTATAGAGGTTTTAATGGAATTTAAAAATAATTGCAGTATTAACATATTGTATACTTGGGAAGTGTAGCATTTGAACCCACAACCTCTGACTACAGTCTAATATTGTACTCTTGGTTTCTGCTACATACTAATGCATGCATACTTGCTTTTTGCAGTTGAGATATGCTCAATTTGATACAACTCTATAAAATACCAAAAGAGCTATCTTTAACTTTTAATGCTAGAATAACACTACTCTACTGCATGCATATCACATGCTTCCCTCATCCTTGCCAATTTAGCACCATGGGTTACATATATACATACATACAAATATTTCAAGCATGGGCATTAATGCCCTTCTAGCTTGCCAATATGCCAAAACATTTATTCCCATAATAAGTATCCAGGATGTCCTTAAAAATATCTAAACTAGTACTAGCTGTAATGTAATTTGGGAGTTTGTTCCATGCATCAGCTACTCTATAAGAGAACCAGTTAGTACACTTCTCATTCCTATAGAATGTATTAGATAGGTTGTCTGATGATTCTCTTGTACTTTTTGTTAACCCCAAACATTCCCAGAGGTTGTTGTCACTAAATGCCCTATATACCTGAATAAGATCTCCACTTAGATATCTGTAAGAGACACTGTACAAGTTCAGATATGTTAGTCTTTCATAATAACTTAAACTTTCACATCCATGGATACCCTTGGTATATTTCCATTGAATTCTTTCCAGTTTATTCATGCTTGTTTTCATACAGAGTTTCCATATTGTTATTCCATACTCAAGTTTGATCTAATGTAATTAACAAACAATGACTTCATTATTTTTGATTTCCTAGACTTTATAAATCTTTTTATATAACCTATAGTTCTATAACTATCATTAACCAATTGGTTGATATGATTAGAAAAACTCATAAGCTGAATCTAGCGATATACCCAAGTCCTTAAATGAGTCTACAGTTTCAATCACTGTGTGCTGTATTAAATATTCACATTTCAGTTTATGTTTCCCTAACCTCATATGCTAATTTTTTGATGTATTTATCAGCATATTATTGTCCTGTGATCCAGGACGCCAATTAAATCGTGCAGAAACACTCCATCTTTATTAGAACAACCAGTAATAGAACAACCAGTTTTAGCGCTTTCATCTCTCTAACATGTTTTTTTTTTTTTTTCCTGATGAAGTCTCTGTTAGAGAGATGAAAGCACTAAAACTGGTTGTTCTAATACTGGTTGTTCTAATAAAGATGGAGCGTTTCTTCACGATTTAATTGGCGTCCTGGATTCCTGGTTCACTCTACATTAATTCAAGTCGGTGTATTCAGTTCTGTTGTTCGTTTATATTATTGTCCTGTGCCCAAATTGTCAATTTAGTCAAGTTATTTTGCAGACATGCCTTATCTTTAACACATGTAATCAGGTTACCCAATTTCAGATCGTCTGCATATAGACAGTAGAACGCAGATAAAAAGGTTAGGTGTGAAAGATACAATCTAAACAAGTAAGGGCCTATGACAGAGCCCTGTGGGACAGACTGTAACCAAGGATTTTGCCTGTCCAGTTGCTGTATGATACTTGCCATGTCCTATTTGTAACCCATGCAGCTACCCATCTTATCAAGAGTACATCAATACCTAGTTGTACTAATTTATTGATCAGTGTTATGTGCATGACCCTGTCAAATGCTGACATTAAATCTATAAAAAATTACATCACAGCACAATTTTTCATTCATAGCTGTTATTACATTGTTATAGAACATCATGTTACAGGTGGTAGTAGATCTGTTTTCAACATATGCATGCTGATATATGGTTTCAAGTGCCAACCTATCTAGTTCTGACAATAACTTTTCCAGTATTACCTTCTCCATTATTTTTCCACAACCTGAAAGTAGACTTAAGGGTTTATATGACTCTGGGTTTGTCCTACTCCCCTTTCCCTTAAAAATAGGTTTAATAAGTGCATGTCTCCAATCTTGAGGAATCTCCCCATATTTATATGACCTAGTGAATAATAGATATAATGGTACTTGAAGTGTTCTCAGGTCATTGTTACTAATTCCCTCGCCTTCGTGCACTTTGTTTGGATCCAGTTTACTCAGTTCTTTTTCAATATAATCTAATTTGATTCCAGTATCTGGGGTTACCTGGATGTCACTAGGACAACATACCACCCCTTTTGTGGAGCCAAACTGTTTTGCATAAGATTTTGTAAATATATCTATAAGCTGGTGTGTCTGAGAATAAATTTTAGAATCTGCACACAGGTTATCCGTTTGTGTGTCTTGACTCCTTCCATATCTTATGTATCTATAAAAAGGTTTCCTATTATGCTCAATATCTTTATATAAATTTTCTTCAAATTGTTTCTTGATCTTGTCTCACACCATGCTTAATCTGTTTGTCCAGCTTGTTTCTTTCAGTTTTCAAAGTTGTAGTTCGACCGCTCTTCCATTTCTTATATTTTTTTTTGTCTCTCACCTTAATCAGATATCTTGTTCTTATGGAAATATATCCGCCTGATGTTGTATGCCTAGACCCTGATGTTAAACATATTTTTTTTGTTTTTTTGCACTCAAACAATTTCTCTTTCAAAACTTTCCACATTCCATCTGCAGTTTTTCCACTGAACACCTCACTCCAGTTAGTTTTAAATAGTGACTATTTTGTTTCCATATAATCTGTAATTAATCTTTTGTGCATTAGATTTCAGTCTGGCAGAATTATCTAGCAGCAAATTAACCTTTATAACCCCATGATCATACTGCCATCCCTTTCCCTGGCAGCTGTGAAAAAAAACAGAACAGAACAGAATACCATTATGAATACCAGTCTTGCCTATATTCAGCTTTTAAGTTTTATAAGTACTCTCTGTATTTTATACTTACACATGTGTGGAATGTCTTCTGTCTTAAATTCCTTGATCCAAGCATCGAGAGCACCCCTCTATCTCTTCCGGAGGTCATTGTAGTGATGCTTCCATTGGTCACCACAGTGGGGGATACCTATGGCACTGGTTACAGCCAGAGCCAAACTATCCCAAGCCTCTGACTTATACTGTGACCCAAATAGTCCCCCTGCAGTATCCTGGCACTGTGATGTTTCACTAGGAGTCTATTAAAAATCTTGGACTCCTGCACACCCCATCTCTGAACCCTAAATCTTACACCCCATACATGAACATCTGCCATGTCTACCACGGATGGATAGCAGTGGAATATGATGCTTTCCTGCCAATTCCACTTATCGCTTATACTGAGAATGCACATCCTGTTTGAAAATGTTGCTCTATGCTTACCATTGCTCAAATACAGTGCTTGGCAGTGCGCGAGGATAAGCAGAGTGCAGCAGTGGCAAGCAATGCAATTTCAAGGTAATTGGATGTACAGCCAGTTGTGTAAGTGTGTTAGTCAAATGTGAAGGCCATACCAGTCCAGATAGCAGAAATATACTTACAGGAACATAGTACACAATATATGCATAGTTGTACATTTGATAATGCATAAATAAATAAATACATACATAAATAATTGACACACTCTTAGTGTCTCAGCTCTTATACATATAATTAATATAATCTACACTATGTCAAGTTTTATAAGTGAACGTGACTATAATGGGAAGTGGAACAACAGTAAATGTGTATGGAATATGCTGAATTTGGACCCAGGACCATGGATATGGCAGTCCTACTCTTACATCTGTTGCCATAAGAGAGTTGAAATAAAAGTTGTTCATGTTTCAGTTATTACTGTCACAACAGTGAAAAAAAAAAGTTGCACACCCTGTACTAGAAGCCAGGACTATCTGTACTCCTGCCGTACTCTTATAACTGCTGCCACAGGACTAGTTGCATGACAGCTCCTATTTTACTGTAATCATTGTTAAGGTCTCACTGTTAATCACTGTGGAACACCACTTACCGGATTTGCACAATATCTGATAGTATTAATTGCATGTGTCCGGTTTCTATTTTTGACAACTTTCTTTGTGGTCTAGTTGTCAAGTCTGGGCACTGCTATGCTTCACGCAAGTGAGATAAGCACAGCCAAAACTGTCATTCTTGTTTTCTCTGGTTCCCATGTTTGTGCTAAGTGCATTGAGCAAACAGTAGCCAAAAAAAAAAAAAAAAACAGAAAAGAAAAGAAAAAGAAAAAAGGAAGAAATAGTTGAAATAAGGAAAAACAATCTGTGACATACACTGTAGAAAATGTTAGTACATATGAGATATTTCTACATTTTTTTATTTATTTGACATTTGTAGACTGGGATAGTCCGATGGAGCAGAAGCCCTTTTGGAGGCCTATGGAGAAAAGCTCCACAGTAAAACTAAGCAATAAGCAATATACAATAAGATAGATACAGTATTTAATATATAGAAAACAAACTAGCAAATTGATAGAGAGCCATACACTATGATGAGCAATGAGTTCTGAGGATGATTTACAAATACCATCCGTAGTATAGTATGACACAAAAGTAAGCACATTTTTGAAACAGTAAAGATAAACTGCTTCTAAGCACAACAAGTTCAGAGGATGAGGTACCGATACAATAAGAAATAATAATGAGCAAATATTTTGTATCATTAAAGTTAAGATATACTGCAACTAGACAGAAAGAGTCCTAGGGTTTATGTAAATTAGATTCTGTGCACTAGAATGCAACCTATTAGTTACTGTTACTGGTTGGAAAAAGGAGGAGTTAAAGTAGTTAGTGAAGGAGAGTAGGAAGAGTTCAGGTAGGATGATTGCAGTAGTAGGACCCGATGCTGTTGACATATAATCAGAGAGTTTTCTTGAATTCAAGAGTGTGGGTAATATTTCTTATGGTCAGGGGAAGCTTGCTCCAGAAAAGAGCAGGCCAGTAGCTGTAAAGATTCTGTCCTAAAGATTTTTTAGGCTTGTGAATATTTAAGAAGTATTGGTCAGAGCCTCTGAGAGAGCGAGGGAGCATGTAGAGAGAGGCGAGTGAGAGATGCTAGGTCAGGAAGGCTTATTCAGAATAGAATGTATAATGAGTAGTTGAGTAAGTAAGAGATAGTTTGGAAACTGTAGCCAACTGAGTGTCTGGAGAGCCTGACAGTAGTGTGATCTGGAAGGGAGATTGGCAGCAAATCTGGCAAATTTGTTGTAGGTGGTTGTGAGTTTGGAAAGTACTGAGGTCTAAAGGTTGGTTAGGATTTGGGAGCTGTAGAAGAGATTGGGAAGAAGGTAGGCTTGGGAAAGTGAGATTCGAGAGTTGGGTGTGAGGAACCTTTGGTTTATGTACAATAGGCTGAGCTTCTGATGGACTTTCTTACTGTTGAGTACATGGAGATCATATTTAAGTTGGTCGTCTCTTATTGCTCCAAGGAGCTTGGTGTGGGTATCAGGTATTATTGTAGTGTTGTTTAGGGAGGAGATGGTAAATTAGGATTTAAGATGGTAAAGATATTTAGGGAGGAAGAGAAGAAGTTTGGTCTTTTTGTGGTTTAGTATGAGCTGGTGGTTATTAAGCTAAGTTTCTGTGAGGTTAAAGGATGTCTGAGTAAGGGTTAGCAGGTCAGATAGGTTGTCAGCAACTGAGATGATAGAATCATTTGCGTACTATATGTAGAGTTGGTTTGTGAATATCTGAATATGTTAAAAGGAGGAGGTCTATGATAGAGCCTTGGAGACTCCTGTTTTGATGGGGAGAAAAGGAGATAGAGCAGAGAGCCATTTAACAGATTGTTGTCTGTCTGGGAGGTAGCTGTTGAACCAGGAGTTAGTTGCTGAGTTGGGAGAGTTTGAAGAGGAAGATGGGGTGAAAGACAGTGCCAAAGGCTTTAGAAAGATCTAAAAAGAGGCAGGGCACTAGTTTGTTATTGTCTCTTCCTTGGGGGATGACATTAGTAAAGGATAGAAATACAGTAGTGGTGCTGTGGTGGGAGTAGGTTCCATGTTGAGTAGGGGTGATTAGATTTTCTTGAGTGAGGTAAGCAGTGATTTGGTTGTGTACATAGTGCTTGAGAACTTTGGAAAGGGGGTAAGTATGGCAATGGGTTGAGAGTTGGAGAGCTCAACTGAATTACCACCTTTGTGGGTGGGTATGGAGTGGAATTTTTTCCAGAGAGTGGGGACAGTGGATTCTCTGAGTGGTTGATGAAATGGAGACTGGCTATGCTATAGAGTTAGCAGCAGCCTTTAGATAGAGAAATGGCAGGTTGTCAGCTGAAGGGGAGCAGGGTTTAAGTTTGAGAAGAAGTTTTTTAATGTAACTGGTTAGAACAGGATTTAGAGAGAAAGGGCTATTTTGTTGTAGTGGGGAGGTTGGAGGTATGGGATTGGGTGGGTGGGAGTTTTGCATAGGTTTGCTGATGGTATTTATGAAGCATGTGTTGAATAGGGATGCGGTTTAAAGGGGTGAGTTATTGGGGCATGTGTTTGGAGTTGAGGGGTTTCCTGTGTAGAGAATTTGATTAACAATGTTCCAGAATTTCTTAGGGTTTTTGGGTCCTGTAGTTTGGGGTGTGAGGTAGAAGTTCTTTTTGTTGATGTTTGTGTTTTTTGGTTAGGTTACGGAGTTCCTTATATTTTTCATAGTGTGTGGGAGATTTGGTTTGGTCCAGAGTTTCCAGGCTAAGTCTCTGTTTTGGATCAGAGAGTGAGTTGAATTGATGAGGTGGGGGGAACAGAGCGATTTGACTCTAATGGTGCAGACAGGGGCGAGGGAGTCCAGTGTATTTAGAAAGATGGATTTGAAGTGGGGAACAGCTTCATCAAGAGGTAGGGACCTGAGAAAGGACTAGTTAATGGCAGAGAGAGAATTGTTGAGTGTGTCCATGTTAAAGTTAGGTAGCTTGTGACACTTTCTAAATTTATGAGGCCTAGTGGGGTGGAGAGAGTATCTTAGGACACATATGGGGGATTGGCTGCTAATGGAATCAGGGAGGGATATGAGGTGATGATATCAGTTAGGTTTGGAAACAAGAACCCAGTCAAGTAGAGAAGTATTATTAGTTGGTTTATGAAGATAGGTAGGAGTAGAGATGAGATGAGTAACCATACAAGTTAATACTGGTGGTAGGGGAATTAGAGGAGGGGGAAGCCAGTTGATATTAAAATCTCCCAGTATTATTGCTTCATTAGTTATGTTATCAGGCATCCAGTGGAGAATCTGTTCTAATAATGGTATGTTCTCCTCAGGAGGTATGTAGATGGCCGCTATGGTGAGGGTTTTGTGACTGTTAAGTTTGCATCTGGCAATCATGAGTTCAGCTGTGTGAAAGGAGGAGGGAGGGTTGGGTACTGAGGATAGGGTTAGGAGGTCAGAGTACATTATGGCAATGCCTCCACTTTTTTTGTGAGTCCTATTGAGGCATAGTATATTATAACCAGGGGGGATTATGCTTGCTGTTTTCCACTCTGCCGGGACAAAGCCAGTACTTAGACTGTGGTTGAAGACAGTACCCAGTAGTTCTGCTAGCTCTTGCTTTAGACCATTTAGTAAGCAGCCTAGGATGTTATCCAGTCCCATAGAGCCTGTGTTTTTGGCCTTGATGAGTGTGGGTATGACCTGTTCTTTGGAGATAATAGGTAGAGAACTGTTGACAGGTATGCTTTGGAGGTATGATTAGTGGAGACAGGGGTGTGAAAGTTTTGCCAAACCTGTCTGCTAACAGCTTGGCTATGTCCTCAGGTTCAGTATGAGTGGTACTGTCCACTCTGAATTTGGTGCAAAGTTGGGACTTCTCTTTTACATTGCAGACTTAGCTGAAGAATGCCTTGTGATTATCCTTAGCTATGGATGCTAATTTAGTTTCAAAATTAGCTTTAGAGGACTTTGCAAGATGTCTAATTTGCTTGTATAAGCTATGGAGGGTGTTCTTCTACTGAGACTGTCCCCTCTCGTTCCTGGACATCATTTTCTTTCTCTTGTTGTATAATCTATTTATGCTAGATGTCCACCAAGGCAGCTTGCTTTTTCATGAGCAAGTTTTGATCAGTTATGGTACAGCTAAGTCTATACTTCTGTATTTATACAGGGCATTTCTGTACACCTCTGTACAGGAGTCTTTACTGTAAGTGTCAGCAGGTGGATTGAAAGTATTTATGCCATCGCTTAGGAAGCTATAGTTCACTTTGAAGAAATATTTCAACCTTTTGGATCCGGGGGGGTGGTCAGGTATGATTGTTACTTGGAATGTGACTGATTTATGGTCAGACTTTACCAGGAAGGGTCTCACACATGGGGTGGTGCAGCAATCTCCCATGTTAGTGAGTACTAGGTCAAGGACGTTTGAGCCCTTGGTGAGGTGCAGACTAACTGTTCCAGAGTATTCGTGTTTACAAAGTGCAGGAACCTTAGGGTAAGTGTTTTTGAGCTCATATATGTATCCCAGTTGATGGAAGGACAGTTAAAGTTACCCAAGCCAAGGGTGTTTGGTTATATTATGAGTGACTCATATAGATCCAGGAAGGCACCATTGGTTTTCATGGTTCATGTTGCTGGACCTATAGCTAGCAATGACGTGGAGGGGGCTCTTTCATACAGTTAGTTGGACATGGAGTAACTCTAAGGATTCGTACTGCTTAACCAGTCTTGAGGTGTATTTGTCTTTTTTGAAGATGCATACACCTCCTCCTTTGGTTCTTTCATGTTCATTTTGTGGCCTGAGTGTGTGGAAGACATCATAGCCTTTCATGGCTGGAGTACTCTCTGTGGCCCTAAACCATGTCTCTGTGACTTCACAAACATCAACATCTTCCCAAGTAAGAAGTGCCTCCACTGAGTGTAGTTTCTGATTTAGACTCCTAGCATTAGGCAGCATAACCTTGAGTTTGTCTTTTGAGGATATTTTTATGTCAGGAATTTTGTTTGTTCATAGGTTCATAGGTTAGTACTTGGCTATTGGCCCTAGGGACTATACAAGTCTAGCCATAACAATTCCCTGGCTATTTCTTCCCACAATATTTACTTCCCTGGACCCCTGTCTAGCAGGGTGACTGACATGATCCCTGGGGTGAATTTCATATCTCCCATCCAATCATCAAGGTTCCTTTTGAAGAGGGCCAAAGAGGCACTCTGCTTGACATGTATGGGCAGTCTATTCCAGAGTCTGGGGAGTCTCTGGGTCAGGAACCTATACCTCCAGCATGTTTTGTTCATTGTGATGACAAGGTTTAGATCCCTGGAACATGTGGCTCTGAGGGATTGGGATTTCTTTAAGTGTAGCATGTCCAACACCTCTGGGTTTGACATGGCCTTGTATGTTAAGCAGAGATCGCCTCTGATTAGACGATATGTGGCAGAGTATAGCTGGAGTTCTTTTAGATTGTCAGCATAGGGCATCTGCTTTAGGCCTGTGATTCTTTTAGTGAGGTATTTCTGTGGCCTTTCCAGTTGTTGCAGATGTCTTGAGAGGTACATACCAAATAGGGCATTGTATTCTATAATGGGTCTAATGAGGGATGAGTACAGTGGGACAATGACCTCCTTTTTTCTGGATAAAAAGCCCTTAGTGATGAAGTGTGTCACATAGAAGGAGTTCCTGACTGTTGTGGCGATGTGGTTATCAAAGGTGAGACCACTGTCCACTTGTGTCCCTAAGTCTCTTATCACACTTTCAGTGTTTAGTGTACTGCCACCTATGTGGTAATTCATGGGTACATGTTTTTTCCCAAAGGGGATAACTATACATTTCTTAGCATTGAGCTTGAGGCCATGGCTCTGGCATCAGGGATCTCTTTCTGTAAGGCCCTTTTGTAGAATATACACATCATTTGGGGATTCAATAATGGTTCCCAGTTTGCAGTCATCTGCAAACTTTGTTAGCCAGAGTCCCTTAGTGTTGGCCTGTACTTCAGAGATGTAGATGCCAAACAAGAGTGGTCCCAGGACTGAACCCTGAGGTACTCCACTTGTCACTTGTCTGGAGGTGAATTTGGAGTTGACTACTTTTACAGTGTGGGTTCTGTCAGTAAGCCAGTTGGAAACCCATCTAGTGATGTAGCGATTAATGCCCAGCTTAGTAAGTTTATCTATTATTCTAGAGTAAAAAGCAGCGAGAAGACCACGACTCGAACAAGGCAAAGCGTTTAATGTCAATTCATCACCAAGGAGCTAATCCACAGTACAAAGATGTTAAGCGCTTTCATCTGCATAAGCAGACTTCTTCAGAACAATAAACACAATTTGAAATCATCCATTTTAAAAACTTTTTGGCGCCATTAGTTCATCCTCATATTTAAAGTGCTAGTGCATAAAATCCAAGCACCTAAAGATAATATAATCACAAAAATTTTTTAAAGCAATATATTTCCATAAACACATTACTGTACATTACTCGAATTTAAAAGATTAATAATAATAATGACACTTGTATTAATACATGACTAATGTCATTTAAAATTCTTGTTAAAAAATCTTTTATATATATATATAAGAGAACTAATAGCAGTACTATAAAAACTTAATGTAACTATTTAATAACCCATAACACTATTAAATATACATCAGTAACTTTAAAACTTTTAAACCATTTCTGTATAAACCACTTATATGACAAGTGTCATTATTGTCATTATAATTGGTGATGAATTGTCATTAAGCATTTTGCCTTGTTCGAGTCATGGTCTTCTCGCTGCTTTTTAAAACATAGCTTAGACGGTGGGGTGCCATCTCCAAACGGGATATTCAGGTGTTGTTTTGGATTATTTTGTGTCGATTCTAGAGTGGGGGATGGTGTCGAAGGCTTTGGCAAGGTCCAGATAGGCTGTGTGGACCCCCTTACCCTCGTCCACAGCTCTGGAGACTGATTTGAAGAAGTCAATCAGGTTCAGGAGACAAGATTGGCCCTTCATGAACCCAAACTGGGTGGAGTCCAGTGTTTGAAGGTTGCCAGTGCCTTTGTTTATAAGTTCCATGATACTACATTCCATGGCCTTGCAGATCAGGCTCGTCAGACTGATGGGGCGGTAATTCCCATGAACCAAGCTGGATCCCCCCTTGTTCTTATGACATTGTCTAAAAGAAGGCACTAGGGGAGGCAAGTATGGCAAGAGGTGTCAGATGAAGACCATCTCTGGCAAAGCAGCGTGGCCTGTCGACCATATCATCCTTGGATGACAAATATTGGCTCCTCTGGATTGACACCAGTAGCTAAGCCAGTTGTTGAAGTTGATAATTCTTTTGTTTGATTGAGGTATCATGCTGGGTGAAGATAGAATGCTACTTAGGGCTACGGACATGCCTGTCTGGGACACATAATCTGAGAGCTCAGTCATAACTCTCTTCATATGCTCCAGTGAGGTATGTCTCAAGTCATTTACTCCAACATGGAGTATGACAGAGGTGTAACTGTGCTTGTTGTTAAGAGACTTGAGTGCATGCATGACTTTGCAGATCCTGGCACCTGACAGACTGCTGACAGTGACTTTCTCCTTGCACAATCTGGTGAGGGGGGGATCTGTGTGTCTCAGTATGGATTCACCTATGACCAAGACATTGGTTTTGTGATGTTTTGCTTTAAGGCTTAAAGCATGAGACACTGATACATTTGTTTTTATGAGTAGTCGGATCAGTTGGGACTGTAATGTCTACAGAAGGCTTGCATTTGTGAGGTCTTTGCTCTTTTGGTAAGCTTCTAATGAGTACCTCTGCATATGTGGGTTTATGTGTAGTGCACTTGGTTTGTTAAGGAGGTGAAGTGTGGGTGCTGACAACCCGTTTGATATCTGGTTTGTTGTTACCTGAGAGAGACAGCATTTATTCTACATTTGTTGTATACTTGCATCTTTCACATATTGTATTTGTAAATTTTAGGAATGCATGGTTATCATTATACATGAGGCAATATAAGCCTACCTGTGTAAAAAACATAAGTACCCTTATTAAGCATATTTAGATGGTTGTTGTTAGCAGAGAGATTTTGTGAGCCACAGCCTGTCCATGAGGGACATAGGTGCCACCCCAGAGGTGACTTTACAATCACTCAACTAGTAGTGAAGGTTGCACTTGCACAGGATCATTGAGGAGCACTGCTTCACATGCAGTGGGACCCTATTACAGAGGAGTGTGACTCGCTGGGGGATATATCTGTCTCCCCAGCGTGCCCTGTTTATGTCGCAGGCTTGGTTAAGAACTGTGAGGCAAGTTATTCTTGTCCCATTTGATTTGCAGCTGTCCAGCATTTCCAGCAGGGTGGGGTATGAGACTTCTCTGTAGGTCAGCCATAGGTCACCTCTCAGCAGCTTTCAGGATACTGAGTACAGTGACAGGTCTTTTAGTCTTTCCATGTATGTGATGTTTGGAGGACCTGCATTCTCACAGTCACAAACCTCTATTTTTTCTCCAGTTGTTGCAGTTGTCTGGTGAGGTCCAGACATAAAGGAAGCTTGTACTCAATTAGTGGTCTGATAAGGGTAGAGTACAACAGAGCTATGATCTCCATGATCTTGGATGTGATCCCCATATGTATGAAGTGCACAATGTGGAATATGTGTCTCAACACTATGGACACATAGTGATGAAAGTGTAGATTGCTATGAACATGTGTTCACAAGTCTCACAATACTGTGTTTGAGCTGAGAGGGGTGCTATGTATATCATAATTAGCATGGGTACCTCTTTTCCAAAGGGGCAAATGAGGCATTTTTTCTGTAAGATTTAGTCTGAGAGTTTGGTAGCAATCATTTATCTCTGTGGGGATATTTATGAGTACTTCCAATTAACAATTTTCTGCAAATGTGGTAAACCACAGGACATCTACTGTTGCCTGTGCTTCAGGGAAGTAGTTTCCATGCAGTTGAGGGCCCAGCACAGATCCTTGGGGTATTCAATTGGTAACTGGCTAATTGAGGGGGGTTCAGTCCCCAAATTTAAGAATGTGTATTCTGTTGGTGAGCCAGTCGGCTAGCCAGCTAGTACTGTATGGCTTAATTCCCAGATGGGACATTTTCACTATGAGACATGAATGGGGGATATTGCCAAAGGCTTTGGATAAAGGAACATAGGTGGTATGTCCTGTTATCTGTCATCCAGATCTTTGGGGTCAGTATCAAAGAAGTCCATGAGGTTCAATAGGCAAATCTATCCTTGACAAACACAACATAGGTCGATTCAAGTGTGTTGAAGTTCACCTATGTCCCTGTGGATAAGGTCTATCCTGATCCTTTCCCCAGCTTTTCACATAAGCCTTCTTAGGCTTATGGGTCAATAGTTGTAGTTCTGCATGTCACCAGATTGATGTGCATTGCATATAACACAACATTTGAGATTACCTTATGTAGTGTAGATGATATATCTGTGGAAATAGTATTGAGACACCAGGGTTGCAGTGCTTGGGAAGGGACAACATATGGCTGTATTGTAAATATGTGACATAGTGTGAGATAGGGCCCTCATTTTTTTAATGTTTCCACATGTAATGCCATGTCATATAGGATCACAGGATCATAGAAAGTTAATAGGCTATTAGCCCTGAGACCCTTTCAAGCCTACCCAAGAATTTATCCCATGTTCCAAAAAGTCAGCACCCTATGCCACTGTCCAGCAGGGACACAGGTGGAATCCCAGCGGTGTATTTCTGTTCCTCATCCAGCTATCTAGGTTGTACTTAAAAAGGTTTAATGAGGTACTCTGCTTTACATGGAGAGGGAGTCTATTCCACAAAAGGGGGAGTCTCTGGGACATAAATCTGTCCCGCCAACAAGTCCTATTTATTTTACAGACCAGGTAGAGGTTGCGCGTGTGGGTTACTCAAGTGGAGCTTGACTTGCAGATATGCAGCAGTCCCATCAGGGTGGGGTCTGAGATTGCTTTGCATGCCAGACAGAGGTCACCTCTGAGGAGTCTGTAGGAGACTGAACAGAAGGACAAGGCTTTTAGCCTATCTGTGTAGGGTAGATTTTTGAGGCTCTGGATTCCCCAGGTGAGGAACCTCTGTGGTCTCTCCAGCTGCTTCATGTGCTTTTTGAGGTACATGCCGAAAAGGGCAATGTACTCAATAATGGGTCTTATAAGGGAAGAATACAGGGATGTTATGACCACCTTGTCCCTGGATGAGATACCCTTACTAATGAGGTGGGCCATGTAGAAAGCTTTCCACAAATAGTGGTCAAAAGTCAGTTTGCTATCAACCTGGGTAACCAAGTCCCTCATGACTGATTGCATGCTTAGTGCCTCATTATCAATGTGATTATTTGTGGGGACGTTATTTCCCCCCAAAAGGGATGATGATGCATTTTTGGCATTTAGTTTGAGGCCATGTTTCTGGCACCATTCATTTGTTTGGGTGAGAACCTCTTGGAAGATGTCCACATCACTAGGGGAATTGATGACAGCACCCAGCTTGCAGTCATCTGCAAACTTGGTCAGCCATAGCCCACTAGATTTGGTCTGCATAAGTAGAGGCCCCAAGACTCATCCCTGAGGTATACCACTTGTTACGGGTCTACTACTTGAGGTGGCTTCCCCTGTTTTGACTAGGTGGATTCTATCATTGAGTCAGTTTGCTACCCATCTGGAAACATATTGATTGATGCCTAGTTGAGAGAGCTTATCTATTATACCTGAGTGGGGAATAGTATTGAAGGCCTACACCAGGTCAAGGTAGGCTGTGTTCACCATCTTCCCCTCATCTATAGCCTTGGTGACTGTTTCAAAAAAGTCGACCAAATTTAACAGGCATGACCTTCCCTTGACAAAACCAAACTGTGTGGGATCAAGTGTCTGGAGGTTGCCAATGTCCTTGTTAATAAGGTCCATGATAATCTGCTCCATGGCCTTGCAAATCAGGCTAGTTAGGCTGATATATCTATAATTTCTTGGATTGGTGGGCACTCCACCTTTGTGCAAAGGGATGACAGTAGCTGTCCTCCACGGGGCTGGGACGAAGACGGTACTCAGGCTTTGGTTGAATATGGTGCCTAATGGTGCTGCAAGTTCCTGCCTGAGTTCATGTAGGATGCAGCCTGGGATGATATTGGGTCCCATAGAGGCTGTATTTTTTGCCTTAGAGAGGGCAGTGAAATCTTGCTCCCTAGAGATAAGGGGAGAGGGGCAGGTACTGGGAATGTCCTGTTTTACTGATGGGGGGACAGTGGAGTGAATTTTTCACTGAACCTGTCTGCCAGCAGGTTGGCTATATCTACAGGGATTGTGTATGTGGTGTCCTTGACCACCAGTTATGAGCAGATCTGGGTACTTCCCTTGAGATTGCGAACATATGTGAAGAAATCTTTATGATTGTCTTTAGTAGATGTGGTTAGTTTGAACTCGAAGTTTGCTTTGGAGGATTTCACTAGTGCTCTTATTTGCTTGTTCAGAAAAAGGTGAGATTGCTTCCAATTAGACACCTGATCCCTCTTGGTCCTGGTCAGGAATTTTTTTCCTTTTATTATAGAGTTTATTTATTGCAGAGGTCTACGAGACAGGTTTACTCTACCTTGAGGAGGATGATTTCATCCTGTCTGGTATTCCTGTTTCCATGCAGCTATATAAATGCTCATATAGTACTTTGGTGTAGGTTTGGACATATGTGACAGTTCCTATGGAGAAGGAGGGGGCTGTGAAGCTGTTTATATCTGCCCTCAGGAGGTTGTAATCAGCTTTGGAGGAGTTTTTTTTGTTTGATCCTAGCTGGGGGGTTGGGTGAGATGGTGACTTTGAAAGTGACTACTATGTGGTTGGATCTTACCAGGGATGATGACACTGTAGGTATGCTGCAGTGGTTACTCATGTTGGTTAATACCAAGTTCAAGCTATTTTCACCTCTTGTGGGGGTGTCAACCAACTGCTCCAAGGCATCTGCATTGACGATATCAATGAATCTCTGGGCATTTGTGTTTTGGCATGAGTAGTTCTTCCAATCTATGGTTGGATAGTTAAAGTCACCCAGGATCAGGGTAAAGGGTTGAATCTTGATAGATTCAAAGAGGTCCAGATAGGTGGAGAGGGCACCTTGAGTCAGAGTTTGAGGCCTGTAGCTTACTATGATTTGAATAAGGGTCTTGAAAATTGTCAACTGCACCTAGAGTTTTTCCTGTGCATCATACTGTTTAACCAGCCTAGAGGTGTGTATGTCTTTTATATATATTGCAACTCCACCTCCTTTTGTTTTGCTGCCCATGGTTTGGGGTCTGAATGAATGACAGGATGAGTAACCTGGTATGGCTGTGGTGCTCTCTGTAGCTTTGAATCAGGTTTCTGTGACAGCACAAATGTCAGCTTCTTCCAGGATTAAGAATGCTTGCAATGAGTGCAGTTTCATGTTTAGACTCCTAGCGTTTAGCAGCATGACCTCTAATTTACGTTTTGATGAAATTTTTATGTTGGCAGTTTTGACCTCATGGCATTGCCTAAAAAAGGCACTATGGGGAGGCAAGAGCCTTTGCCAGGAGCCTGAAACCCAAGGGAGACAGATGCAAGCCACCTTTGGCAAAAAATAGTGGTTTGTCAATCATGTCATCCCAGGATGTCAGGTATTGGATCCCTTAGGAATGACAACAGAAACTAAGCCAATTGTTAAAGTCAGTCATTTTCTGTTTGTATTGAGGCATTATTCTAGGTGACGGTAGGATGCTGATTAAGGCTAGGAAGATACCTGCCTAGGACACATACTCAGTGAGCTCAATCATGTCTCTCTTCATATAGTCCAGGGAGGTACATCTCAAGTCATTCACTCCAACATGGACTATGAGAGTCATAACAGTACCTGTTGAGAGACTTGACTGCATTGGTGATATAGCAGATTCTGGCACCTGACCAATAACTAACCGTGACTTTCTCCTTATCCAGCTGGATGAGGGGCACATCTGTGTGGCTCACAATGGAGTCTCCTGTGACTAATATGTTGGGTATATGTTTAGGCCATAGTGGCTGTGAGACACAGGTGTGTGGACTATGTGTGATATGTGGTGTGGTGGGCAGTGGAGTTTGCGTGCATTTATGCTTCGGTGGTCTCTTATGTTTGGGTATGCATTTGTTGCGAACCTCCACATATGTGTGTGTGTGTGTGTGTGTGTATGTGTGTGTGTAGGTGTGGGTGGTGTTTGAGGTGTGGTGTTAGTGTTGTCAACCTTCTCAGTGCCAGATATACTGGTTTGTGGGGGAGAGAGCAATGACACTAGGTGCTTGATGTAATTGCATCTCTTACAAATTGCGTTCCTAGGTGGTAGTTGTAGAGGGTTGTCCGTGTGCATGAAGTAGTTGCTGCACTGTCTCAGGATGCCCATATCAACCAGACTGGAGGAGAAAATGTAGGAAATTGTACATCCATATTTGCCAGAAACTGAAAGAGCAAAGAGGGTAAAGTGAGGCAGGTCTAAGAGGAGTACTACTACTAGATGATAACACAGATGCTACTAAGGTAAAACTTGTAGTTGGAATACCTCAAAAAGGGTTAAAATCTGTGCAGCTGAAGCTCTGGATGCAGCAGACCTGTATCTAAACTAAGCTGCTCAATTTTAATGTTAAGAACACAGTAAAAAAACTCGCAATGAAGCACAGATTAATCACTTATAGTCAAAAGAATAGAATTTGCAGTATGAAAACATACAGTTAAACAGTAACAGAATGCAGAAAAATGCAGTTGAACAGTAATGAACTGTAGTAGATAGCAATGAAACATGGTTAATCAGTAGATTGCTTTGAAACAGTAGCTCACGATCACAACAGTAACAGACAGCACAAATAAAGCAACAGTTTAATGAGGCTACCAACAAGCAGTAGTAAATATGACAAAATAAATGCAACTGAACCCCTAAACATGAGCAGCAAAATGAAGTAGAAAGAGGTACAGTTTTTTTTTTTTTTAGTAGAAAGTAAAGAGATAGAAGATAATAAGATAATTCAAGGTTGAGAAGCTACAGGGGCGGGCCTTTACTAAGTTCTCACTATAAACAGTAGAATGTGCTCATGCAATTACAAGTTACAAGTACAAGAACTGGATAATAAACAGCAGTAATACTTAATAATATGTTGTTTTCCATAGTGCGATAAGCAGCAGGTTTACACAATGGTTAGCAAAGTGTATATGCCTGTGAGATGCACATGTTTGCATGTAGCTAAGCAGTGCACAAATGCGAGCCACATTGCTAAAGTCTGACAGTTAGTATTGCATCTATGAAACACACCTGCTACTTAACTGACTCTGTGGCAGCACATGCTAGTGCAATAATATATTCCTTTTTGGGGCCAGATGGTACTCTGATAGAATCTTTTTCTCTCTCTCCTTGTGTTTGCACGAAACAGAGGAAAATGAATGGCAAGTTTGGCTGTGTTTAACTGGTTTGCATGAAGTGCAGCAGTGCACAAACTGGACAACTGGACCCCCCAGGAAACAGACAGGACTTTGGCAGCAGTGAACTGCAACATAGACAAGTGTTTTTTCAACCCTGTTGTGACAACAGGTGTAAGTATAGGACTACCATAGACATAGTCCTGGGTTTGTACACAGCATATTCCATACACTTTTACTTTTGTCCCAATTCCCATTCGGTATTATCACATTATTATCAAATGCATGACTGTGGGTATACTGTGTATTATATTCCTATAAGTATATTTCTACTATCTGGGCTGGCATGGCCTTCACAGTTGCCTGACATACACAACTGCCTGTGTAATTTGTCACTGCTTGCCACTGTTGTGCACTGCTTAACATCACTCATATACAGGGCTCGGGAATAAGCACTGCTAAGTGCTGTATTTGCGTGATGGTAAGTGGTGCGCAACATTTTCAGATAGTGTAGGCAATTCCAGTAAATGCAAACACTGGAATGGGCAGGGAACCATCAGTCTCCATTGCTCTTGATCCATGGTAGACATGGCAGACATTCATGGACAGGGTGTGAGATTTAGGGCTCAGAGATGGGATGTCCAGGAGTCCAAGATTTTTGTTGGACTCTAATGAAACACTACCATCCCAGGCTACTGCAGGGGGAATATTCTAGGTCCCAGTATAAGTCAGAGGCTTGGGATAGTTTGGCCTGGGTTGTAATCAGTGCCACCAGTGTCGCCCACACTGGTGACCAATGTAAGCACCATTTTAGTGACCTACGTCGCAGAAAGAGGGATACCATCGATGTTTGGATTGAAGAATACAGGACTGCAGACATCCCACAGATGTGTAAGTATCACCTACAGAGAGTACTTGTAAGGCTTAAAAGGTGAATATAGGCAAGACTTGTATTTGTAATGATATTCTGTTCTGTTAAGTTTTTTCCACAGCTGCCATGAAAAGGCAGGTCAATGTTTGGACCCATGGCGCTAGATTGGCAAGGATGAGGGAGGCATGTGGTACATACACAGCAGAAGAATAGTGTTATTGTAGCATTAAAAGTTAAAGATAGCTGTTTTGGTATTTTATAGAATTGCATGAAAATCTCAACTGTGAAAGCAAGTATGCATGCATTAGCCTGTAGCACAAGCCAAGAGTACAATATTACACTTTAGCCAGAGGTTGTGGGTTCAAATACCACACTTCCCAAATATACAATACTGTTATTTCTTCAGTCATGTGTAACTTAAAGGTTTAAAGTAAAGGCTCTATACCAGTGGCACACAAGCCCTGATGTAAACTGTAATCTGTATAATTGGAACACACATATGTACAATATATGCACATGTCAAGGAGTACTTCCTGCAATCTGTAGTATAGTGTGCATCTGTTAAGAACTTGTAATCTTAAAAGAAAAGTTATTTTTAGGGGGTGGTTGTCTTAAGAGCAAAGGCTGAGATAGTAGAGTCAATAATTTATTAATGCATTGTATGTCACTTATGAAGGTATTAATCTTATCTCTTTTTTCTCTGTCACCCACACCCTTATATATCTTTTTAATTTATTTTTTTTTAATTTTATGTTTTATTTTATTATGTGTCATCAAAATATGTCAATGTCATTCACGTGTACCACATCACAAAATACTCCCCAGCACAGCAGAGTAGGCCTGCCCCACAGGATCCACCTGCCCCCACTCCACTGGTGACAGCACCATTGCCCAGAAAATCTAGGAGCCAGCCTGGCAGCACCAGCCCTGCTGCCCCTGCATTACATGCCCCCTCAGGTAGTCCTGCCCTGGAGGATAGTCCAATGTCTCCCTCTGGGATAAGTGGCAGAGGTGGTGAGTTTATTACTCTCATTGAGTTGCCAGGGATGGTGCATAGGGTTGTGCTCTGCACTGTTGGTGCACATTTACTGTGGCTGGAGAAGCTGCTCTCCTTCATTTTATGTAGTACCAGGAGGAAGAGGAGGAGAAGCAGATATGAAGTTCTCCAGCCAGTGGCAGAGAGAGGTGACAGTGATGACAGTCCTGTGGATGAGGACTCGATTCTCACTGTCACCCAGCTTGATGACCATGGGTCCCGGATGTCCCCACCCTCACCCCATTCATGGTATCCACCAACCTCTTGTCTTGCTTGTCTTGTTTGTTTGCAATTGCTTCTTTACCTACCCAGGTTATCAGACACAGACATACGTACGTCCCTTCCCCAACACCTCCCCCCTGTCTCTCTCTCGTCCCATGAATAACTCCCATTTTGCACACATATCTTCTTGACAAACTTGATTCAGTTCAATTAGATATACAACATGATTGTGTTGTGGCCACCCCCCTCTCTGGAGGTGACAGTCCAAATTTAGCTAATATTCTGCATATATTATCAGTTTTTACTATTGAAGAAATGGATAGCTATGGTTCTTTCCTACATCCCTCCTGCACATTTCTGTATTGCTTTCCATTTGTCCCCCCCCCCACACTTGATCCCCATTTCACTACTGTCCTGTCTTCCCTATTTCTTTACTGTATTATTGTGTGATGGTGTGCACTGAGCACCAGTGTGCAGCAACAGTAATACGAAAATAGTTAAAAGGATTAGATACAGTTGTTTCCGAACCCAGTACCATCTGGTCCCAAAAAGGAATGTATCACTGCATTAATTTCATTAATTTGTGCCGGCGCAGAGTCAGCTAAGGAGCATGTGTATTCCAGAGACTCAATGCTAGCTGTCAGAATTTAACATTGCGTTTTGCATTCGTGCAGTGCTAAGCAAGGCACAAACATGTGAATCTTGCATGCATGTGCACTTTACTAACAGTCAAACAAACCTGCTGCTCTCAGTGCTATGGAAATGTGTGTATTATGCAGTATTACTGCTGTTTACTGTCCATTTCTTTTGTATGACATGAAAATACATGTAGAAACATTACAAACTGAGGGCCTTATCTAACTATATGTCACATGTTTAAAATATATCCATGTGTTGGTGCCCCCAAACACTATAACCCGGGGTCTCAGTACTTTTTCCACACATATATCAACCACAGTACAAAATGTAATATAAAGTGATGTGTGGTATGCAATGCACTTTAATCTGGTACCATGCAGAACATCTACTGACTCATATGCCTAAAAAAGACTTATCTGCAAGGTTAGTGCAGGAATCATTGTGGACCATATCCACATGTACATAGGTGACCTTCAACACACTTGACCCTACCTGTTTTGGTTTTGTCAAGGGTAGATCTTGCTTATTTACCCTTGTGGACTTCTTAGATACTGACCCCAAAGACCTGGATGACAGGACATACTACCTATGTTGAGTTATCCAAGGCCTTTGACACTATTCCCCATTCATGTCTCATAGTGAAGATCTCCCATCTGGGAATAAGGCCATACAGTACTAGATGGAAAGACAACTGGCTCAATGACAGAACACACACTCACAAAGTTGGGAACTGCACTTCCACTAATAGACCACTTACCAGTGGAATACCACAAGGGTCTGTGCTGTTCCCTCAGCTGTTTGAGAAATACGTCCGTGAAGTACAGGCACCAGTAGATTGCCTGTGGTTTACCAGGTTTGCAGATGACTGTTAACTGGACACACTCATATAGAGTCCCCCAGTGATGGTAACATATTACAATAGGGGCTGACACAGACTGATTGGTGACAAACTCACAGACTGAACTTTAAGCATACAATGACTGTCTTTGTCAATTAAGTACCCCTGCTAATTATGATATACACAGCATCCCATAAGCTCAAACACAGTGTTGTGAGACTTGGGCACACATGTTGATAGCAATCTACACTTTCATCACTATGTGCCCATAGTGGTGACACACACAATCTGCATTGTGCACATCATGCATATGGACATCACATCCATGACCAGGGTAACAATATTTTTGTTGTATTCTACCCTTATCACAGCAATAATGGAGTACAAGGCTCACAGCTTTCTGTACCTCACCAGACACCTGCAGCAATTGGAGGGAATGCAGGGTTGTTCCTTGGAGACTCTCAGGTCTCCAAACATGACACAAATAGAAAGACTGACATACCTGTCACTGTACACTGTATCATGGAGACTGCTGAGAGGTGCTCTATGGCTGCTCTGCCCTGCCATTTGGGAAATGATGGACATTTGCAATTCAAATAGAACAACAATAATTTGCCCCAGGGTTCTCAATCTAGCCTGTGACATAAATAGAACATGCTGGGTAGACAGATATATCCCAGAACAATTCACACTCCTCTGTAATAAGCTCCCATTGCATGTGAAGCAGTGCTCTTCAATGACCCAGTTCATGCACAACCTTGACAACTGGTAGGGTGATTGTAAAGACACCTCTGGGCAGGCACCTATGTCCTTCATGAACAAGGCCAGTCAGCACTGCTCACAAGCATGCTCTGCTAAAAACAACAATCTAACTATGCCCAATAAGGGTACATGTGTTTTTGCACAGCTAGCTTCAAAGCACCCTGGTGCTATTAAGCTAGTAGCCTCATATGAACCTATGAAGCTATGTGCCAATGCAGGCCTCCCAACCTGTTGTCCCCCACATGGCCTGTTGATGTCATCTACTATAAGTTCACCTGCACTCTTATAGAAATCAGACTCATGCTGTGGCACTTGGGTTAAGTACTGCATTCTGTAGTCCATGTACTTAGGTAGGGGTTCTGTTCTCACTGTAATCAGTTTGGTGTGTTTGCATCTAGACAGCAGAGCAGAAGTGTGTATCCCACAGTTACTGCTCTGATGCCATGCAATGACAGTATTTTGATACTTGCTCATGACTACACATCCATTCCATACAGGCCTCCCAACCTCTTGTCTCCCACATGTCCTGCTGATATAATCTCCTATAAGTTCAGCTGCACTCCTGTATAAATCAGATCTTGCGCCATGGTTCTTGCATTAAGTATTGTGTTCTGCAGTCCATGTACTTAGCTAGGTAGGGGTTGTGTTCTCACTGCAGTCAACTTGGTGTCTATGTGTGTGTGTGTGTGTGTGTGTGTGTGTGTGTGTGTGTGTGTCTAGACAGCAAAGCAGAAGTATGTATCCCACAGTTACTGCTCCAATGCCATGCAATGACAATATTTTGATACTTGCTCATACCTACACATCCATTTCATTCAGGCCTCCAAACCTGTTATCTCCCACATGGTTTGCTGATGTCATCTACCATAAGTTCACCTGCACTCCTGTATAAATCAGACTTGTGCCATGGTACTTTCCCTAAGTACTGTGTTCTATAGTCTATGTACTTAAATAGATAGGGGTTCTGTTCTCACTGCAGTCAACTGGATGTGTGTGTGTGTGTGTGTGTGTGTGTGTGTGTGTGTGTGTGTGTGTGTGTGTGTGTGTGTGTGTGTGTGTGTGTGTGTGTGTGTGTGTGTGTGTGTGTGTGTGTGTGTGTGTGTGTGTGTGAGCTGTTGCTTGACATTATAGAGAGCATTTTGCACCAGCATGTGGAACACTGTTACCTTCTCCTCAACAGACACTGCTGGTGTCATCAGCTATAAAGTGTTGTCTGACACACTCTAAGTCAGACTTCAGCTGTGGAGGGTGCATAAAGTACTGTGTTCTGTAGCTTGTGTACTTAGGTAGGGGTTCTATTCTCACTGCAGCCAAGTGTGTGTGTGTGTGTGTGTGTGTGTGTGTGTGTGTGTGTGTGTGTGCATGTGTATGTGAGCAGTTTGACATTACAGACAACAGTTTACACCAGCATGTGGGACACAGTTATCTTCTCAACAGATGCTGCAGATGTCATCAGCTAAATCACATTTTTGGATATGCAGTACTCCCACCAGGGCAAGGTCAGAGACTAGCCTTTGGGTCCAGCAGAAGTTAACTCATCCTATGCAAATACAGTGACATGACTTTTAATCTATCCACATACATCATTGCATGGTATGCAGGTCCTGTGTTATCTTGCTTTGAAAGCCATGTGGTCTCTCCAGCTGCTATGTGTGTCTGGTGAGGTACATGTAAAAAAGTGCATTATACTCTATCAGTGTTGTAATGAGGTTTGACTAGTGTTGTCATACAATTCTAAGCTCTCAATATGATGATGTAGCTTATGACCAAACCCAGGAACCCCCGGCCAGCTACTAAATGATAGAGCAAAATCCCAAAAAGGGAAGGCATCACTGATCAGTATTTAAAAAAAAAAGCACTCATAAAATTGTCTAATTGTCTAAAAGCAGAGAAAAAAAGCACAGGACACTAAGGATAACCACAAGGCTTTCTTTATAGTGTTGGGAACCTGGTGAACCTTCACAGATATGATATGCTTGGTCAAAAAAAAAAAAACTACAAAAAACCAGAACCCCACAACATCCCTGACAGGTCAGGAAGCTGAAATCCCACCTCCACCAAAGGGCAAAGGGCAATCCCAGCAGAGTGCAGCCCCCTGACCCCTCAGATGCTCAGGAGATGCTCGCCCCTCAGCCCAAAAAAAAAAAACACAGCAAGCATGGCTATGATATGCACAATATAGGCCTTCAATAACAGTGTGGGCATGTGGGGGACAAAGTTCAAATTGCTATTTAAATGTGTTTCCAGTGCTTGCATCACTGGGTTTCTGCATAGCAGGACTGTTGTCAATGCTGTGATTAATATGGAACTCCACTTTTCACACGAACAACATTACAAACACATATTTCTACATTTATTTGTACATTGTGTGCCTTTGTCCCCATTCATCTATCTGTGTTAGTTCCTCCTGTATTACACTATCACCATTGGTGGACTCAATGATTGCACACAATATGGAATAATCAGCAAACTTGGTAAGCCAGAGGCTGTATACTTTAGCCTAAACTGTAGAGAAATACAGTTCAAACAATGAAGAGCCAAGCATGGATACCTAGGGTTTGCCAATGGTAACAGCTCTACTGGTACAGGCTGATTCACCAACTTTCATATGATGTGTTCTGTCAGAGAGCCAACTGTTTACCCATCAACTGATGTAAGGTTTAATCTACAGGTTGGGGGTTTCCTCACTTGTCAGAACACTAGGTCACATTACAATAGGCGGTATGCACTGCCTTACCTTCATCCAGGCCTATCACATGGAATCAATGTGTTATGACAACATCAAAGATCACTTATGGTGTGACCTAGTACATACACCTTCCTGATATGGTTGAATACAGAGTTCAACACACCATCCACATGGCCTATGTTCCCATACAAGGGTGTACATCAACATGCATCCACCTGAGCTGGGGGGCCAGCACCTGATACATGCATGCATGTATAGAGACATCCTGACTTTCCTTGACTGTGAGGTAGACCAACATGTCATCATGGACCTCCTCTACATGTACACTAGTAATAGTCCAGGTGTGTGCAACAGACCTGCGTGAGTTGTTACTGCTACATCAGGTCCGTTACGTCTGATAGATGTTATCAAAGAGGTCATTGAGGGCATGCATGACAACAACAGTATCATCTTGTGGAACAGGGCAAGGCATCTGACAAAGCCACACTGAGGTATTCAATCAACACTGTCGTATGTGGCCATAAATAGCTATATCACTAAATGGATAGACCAGTGCATAACATATGTGGCATCTCACTATGTTGACAAATGTGATGTGAAATATATCTCAAGTCCAGTGATAAGGTCAATACTTCAGGGTTGTCTGGTAGGGCCTTTACTGTCCATTAGTTAAGTGATGGACATCACAGATGACATACGCATGCTGTGTCCAAACAGCTGCCTGAAGGACTACAGATTGCTGATACAGCCATAATAACACCTGTATTGATGAGGCACCTGGAGGGATTTGTTGAATCAGGAAACAGACACACCACCCAAGTATCATGTGGATATCATATCCTATAATCAGACCAATAGGTATGTGACGTGTGTTCTGTGGTAGAGAGTAAGTGGTACATCCACCAGCATGTGCTCACAGTGCTGACTACTCCCTTGAATGTAGTACAAGTACTGGCTGTGTGAAAGACATGCATATCGGAGGCCATAATAACTTCATGGTTCCCAGCCTTCATCACACCAGTAACTGTACAATGCACCCTTCTTGATGCACCTCCCTACACATCTTCCAGTGATGTGTAACCAAAGTGTATCACCTTTAACACAGTGCGCTATCATGCAGCTTATTGGCTATACCTAGTTATTCTTTTTGTGGAATACACATGACTGTCTGATGGTGCAGAACACCAAACAAATTATTACACCAGATGCATGTATGATACGTGTTCTGCTTATGCACACACTGCATAAATAGGTGTGTGCCATCATTAATGGCATGTATATCATTCGTGACATTATGGATTGTACCATAGATATATGCCATGCACACAAGACAACTAGCCTCTATTGCCCATACTGTCAAATACAGGTATAGCAGTGTCCCTCCTAACACCTCCTGCAGATATTACAGTACCAGTACAGTGTGGGTGGTTACCCTCATAAAGTGTGTATGTATCATAATAGTAGTCAAGTGTGTGTGTGTGTGTGTGTGTGTGTGTGTGTGTGTGTGTGTGTGTGTGTAGACTCATCTCTTATCACTCCACATTGCCTATGTTATGTCAGAGGCATGAGATTAGTCGTGGTATTATTCTGATATTGTCCATTATTGTGGTCGGTTCTTGTAATGTGACCACCTTGCTAGAGACCTCTGCTGACAGTACACTCATATTCAGGTATATCAGTTTGTACAGCTTCCCAATATGCACCCTACCCCATATTGTATGTCAGATCCCTGATAGATGTAATTTTCATTATTCATGTAAGGATGCTTATTTCACACACATATCCTCCCCATTGTTATGTCACCTTGTGTGACAGGTCACAGACAACACATTTTCACTGTTCACAGTCTGTACTTTACCATATAGACATGTTCTTAGTGTTGCTGCTAAAATTATCTTCCATTGACATGCCTTCCTCTGCTCTATGTGAGGGAGTTTCTCCTGTACTCTTTCCCTGTGTTCATTCCTACAATTCAGCTGGGTATCCCTATTCAATACACACACTTCCTTTGAGTGATCATTTTATATGGCAGTCCCATGTCCTGTTATAGATCATTAACACAGCTTCAGTACAGAATGCCAGGAATGGGATATCACAATACTCTGCACTGTAGGTACGCTGTCCTGTACAGTGTTTGGACCATATACTTCACATTCATACCACTCAACTGTCCAGATATTCCCAGGATATCCAGATGTTTTCCTTATCAAATGTGTGGCTTTCTGCCACATCACTGGAATGATCTCTGGACTGATGTGACTTGATATTACATACGTGCATACCATACAACTCTCCTGAAATGTGCAGAATGTCCAGTTTTTGTCTCATATTTGTGATCTTTCCTCATAACATTTACTACTGGCAAATCATTGGGATGTCATTGCAGGGTGCAGTCAGAAACTGATGACTGACATTTGAGTTTCAAACTTCATGCTCTTCAGAAAGTTCATGCAAATGTACAACCTATATATTCTATCTAATTCCTAAGTTTGGAAGTGCAATATTAAAAATCTGTCCCTATTTCTGTCCCTTTGTCCCCCCATTTTATGGCTTTGTCCACATTTCTCACTCTAGCTTCCAATGTATCACATTTAAAGCACCCACACACAATTATAAGTATTGTATAATGCATCACAAAATACTAACAGAACCACTAAAAACATGCTTAAAAAAGATAAAAAAATAATAACTAAACAGCCATTAAAATAATTAACAAATATATATATATATATATATATATATATATATATATATATATGGATCTATGTTGCAACAACGAAAGTACATTTCAGCAAAATGTACATGAGCGAACTCACTTTTGCGAAAGTGCATTATATTGAAAATACACGTTCGCGAAAAAAAACAACACACCAAAAAAACTACACAAATAAAACACTACTCATGTTTATGCAAGCCCCCTGCACCTCATCGGGGGTGCTGTGCCCCTCACACACCTCCTACTTTAATATTCTCACTCCGAGATCGCACTACAGTGGGGAAAAAGGAATATTCCCTTATCCCCGCTGTACCACGATCTAAGCACCAGTTTGCAAAGTTGTTCAATCAACACTACATGTTGATATACAACTAAATCTACATGCAAACTGCTTGTTCTTTTATTTATTTATTTATTTTTTGCGAAAGTGCATTTTCGATAAAATGCACTTTCGCTAAACTGAATTCGCTCAAGTACGTTTCGATTAAATGTACTTCTGATATTCAGACTACGACCCATATGTATATATATATATATATATATATATATATATATATATATATATATATATATATATATATATATATGTATATAAAAACTCTTATCTCTTAAAAGCTTTAAGCTTTAAAACTGACTGAACAGATATCAACTCATTTAAGTCTGGACTAACACTTGCATTACATTTCAATGGTCACATCAGTTCCTTTTTATCCAAATGCAACCCTAAAGGTCCTCCCCTTGGATTTTCAATCAAATTCCCCAAAACAACAAATTTAAAACAATATGTAGGATGCAATTTAATGTGCCTAGCCAAAGCATTTGTTTCTTGTGCTTTAGAAACAGCATACACATTCTCTTATCTTATCTTTTAACATGCTTTCCATCCTGCTCACATAAAAAGCAGTGCAAGACTCACATAGGGTTGCATACACCATTCCTTTTGTATTGCAGTTATAATTGCTTTGCATTTGATATGTCTTCCCATTGATAATATATGCCTGGGTACATTTTATATAGGGGCAACCTCTACAAAACCCACATCTTTTCATAGTAAAATCTTTATTGTCTGAGGAAGAAATAACAGGCATTTACAGGAAATC
>NC_056729.1:1305739006-1305782094 GCF_019279795.1 Protopterus annectens
CTGATATGGTCAGGATTCTGAGCTAATGAAGTGTCTTTTGCTATGCTGAGGTGTTCAGATAATGGATTTTGCCAAACAAAAGCACTATGGGGGCAGCAAAGGCCTTTGGCAAGTATATGGAAGCCATGACATGAAAGGTACAGAGCATCCCTTGTGAAGCAAACAGGCCTGTCAGTCATTTTGTTCCAAACTGACACAACTAGTGCCCCTAGAATGTTACCAGCTATTTCATCAATTATTAAATCCATTTGCCTTTTCTTTGAATCTGTTGCCTCTAGACATTATTCTGGGTTATAGAAGAATTTCCCTCAGGACCAGAGTCTTGCCTGCACTGGACACATGCATAACAAGATCCATCATGTTTCTTTCCATGTCCCTCTGGGCTGAAGACCTCATATCAATTACAAACACATGGCACATTAACAGGCTGTAGTTATGTTTGTCCAACTGGAGGGATTTTACAGCTCGTGTAACATCAGGGGTGCTAGTACTGGAAATAAAACTATCACCCTATTCATATCCAGCCAGGTGAGAGTAAAGTCTGTGTGTTTAATCACAGAAACACCAATTAGTAACCAATTTCCATTGTGTGTGCAGACATAGTGGAAGTAGATGGATTAGGGTCAGCAACCAGTACTAAGTGACTTTGTACTATAAGAGCTGGGTGTGAATGGTGGAGTTGGTGTATTGGTTTGATGTTAAGACTTGTTTCCCCAGATTCTAAGAGGCTTACACAGTGACATCTTAAAAATCCAAGCAAATGTGAGTATGATGCATGCGTGAGAGGTGGCAGTGGGCTTGCGTGAGTCTTGCCAATTACATGTTTGGGTGTGAGAGTAGCCTTATGTTATACTTACACCTATTTTACATTTCATGCTGGTCTAGCAGTGGCTGTTTATCAGCATTAAGTGTTGAAAGACTGGCTGCAAAAGGGATAAAAGTAGACTCTACTTCAATATTTGCCTTGAGCAGATAAAGGCTACAAAATATTGATGGTTAAGGTAGACTTTATTTAAGTTGGCCGATACCATAATATTTAAAGCACATTTTTGTTTAATTTTGTTGATACTTTAATTAATACACTAATATCAAAAACAATGTACAAGGTAGTAGTAAAATCAATGTGCAAGGCAAAAAGTACAAGTAACATTGTATTTCACTAGGGATTTTGCATTTGAAAGCAAATAATTACCAACTAATCAGTGCACATAACATCAGAAAATTAAAATTCAAAACTAGTGGATATCCAGAATACCCTGCAGGAAATTAAGCCCTTAAAGTCAGCTCCACATAATCCAGATGATCATGTCATCACTTAGCATACACATCTTTGATAATGAATTGATTTAGTTCTATATGTATATAACTGGCAAAATTACTTTTGATCAATGATTGTACTGATCTGTAAGCATAGCAATATTCAGATTTGTGAAAAACTGTTGCATGCTGCTTTTGGGGTTCCTTTTTTCACTTCAGTTATATATCTATAAAGTTAACATATGCAAGTTAGAGAAGTGAGGTCTTACTGCACAAATGGAAGGTACAGAGAGGCTTGCACTTTGCAAAAAAATTCTTGCTTTTATCTCTTTGGATGGGTTGCAAGTCTATTTTACTCTATCACTTGTGACTGAGCTATTTTCAAGCAACAGTGTTTCTGTCTTTTGTTATAAAAGACAATACATCTCATTCAAGCAACTGAGAAAATTGCCAAACTCCAGACAAAGGACATAGTAAAGTGACTGTTCTGTACCAGTATAAAGAAAATTCCACCAGAAATTCATAGGAATTTCATAACAGATTTTAGATGGAGGTGCCCATGGCTTGACTAGCTATATTTGGAAGGGAACAAGAGATATGTTTCTTTAATAAAACAAAACATCAGTTTAACAAAGAGAACATATTAAATGATGTGCTCACTCAAATGGTAGCAGTAGCTAGGTCTAAAAGTCCTGCAACAACTACTCCAAAAGATAAACCAATAATTTTACTATAGCATTCAGATTATCATCAAGACTGTAAGAAGCAGCAAGGTGAATGAAATACTAATATTATGCCACAACAGTTCACAGTTACTAAAGGGCAAACATCAGATAAATACATAGAAATTGAAATAAATCCTTATCTTAAAGCAATACATGTATGACAGGAAGGTCATCATTTATACATACCAAAGAAAGAAAGCCTTGCTAATATTTTGTCATGCTTGTCAGATTCAAGGCAAGATACAAAAAAAAGAAAAACTTTATAATACATTGTCATGTTGGTCAGGTATAACACAAGATACAAACAACTCTTGCATCAATTCTACTCCAAAAAAAAATATATATATATATTTTTTCTTTTTAGAAAAATCACCATGCCATAAACATTTATTCAAAATGGTTTTAGCATTTTCATTCTCTGCAATTTTGTCAGTACTGATACTCTTTAATATAAACCTGCACTGGGAACATGTGCCACATTTAACCCCTTACTGACTGGTTGGTTTACTACATTTTCCTGTTCCCTTTGTCCTTAACGAGCCCTTTTAAGTTGTTACGCCTCTTGTGCACAAATGCAGGCACTTTATCAAGCTTGTCAATCAACCCTACTGAACCAAATACTGCTGTTCAGTAATTAACAAAACTCTTCTTTACCTTCCTTGTTTTGTAGTTAAATGGTACAGCTGTAGCATTTCAAAGTTTACTGCTATCATACTTGGCCACTCTGCAAAAAGGAATAAAAGATGGTTCTCTTAGAATGGGTGTAATACTGGAGATACACTTACTTCTTACCTCCCTAACTAAACCCATGAGGGTAACCCCTCTCCAAAATCAAGTCTTTCAATTTTTGCTGCTCTCAAAGATACTAGTTGTCATTGGAGACCAGCCTAGAAAGTCGGACCATCTGGTCCTTAGCAAAATGTCTTTTTGCTACAATAGGTGGCAAATGGAAAATTGTAGGTACCCATTGAAAAATGTCTCCTTTCTAAAAGTATTTGATTCAAACCATTTCTCATTTAGATTCTTAGTAACACAAACATTAAAAAAAATAATACTTTTCAAAACTCTTTTCACATATAAATTTATTAATGTAAAGATAAAATTATTTAAATTCTTACATTATTCACCTCCAAATAATAAATATGTAATCCAAGAATCTAAGATACAGGCTAGTATTAAGCCAAAATATACTATAAAAACATAGTTCACTTCCTAAACCACATTATTATATTTACAAACGGAGGGGCTGGTGATGCACCAATGGCCACCCCTTTCACCTGCTGAAGAAATATCTCTCCAAAATGGACAAAATTATATCCTCAAAATGTTATCTATTCATTGTTTATTAATATTTAGATCATTATGTGACAGAGAATCTCAGGAAAGGAGGGATTCATGAAACCAAGTTATACCAAGCTTGTGAAGAATAACTAATAATAAATCAACCTTGAGTCCCGTCTTTGTAGTAATACTTTAATTTGAAAAAACGAAATAGTCATCCCTTAAATACTGTTACAATAACATCAATTAAATAATTAATCAATTAAAAAAAAAAAAAATGTGATTAAAGGGTCACAAACAACTAGTGAAGTGAATATAGCTAATATGTTTGTATAATTTATATGTGTTTTTTAAATTTTAGATATTAGATACTTGTGTATGATAAATACTGGTAGTGTTAAAATAATTTAAGTAGTCTAAATAGTATAAATATTTGTTAATATACTAAAATGTATTTATTTGATTTTTTTATTTTTTTTTTTTCAAAAGTATTTCTACAAAACAAAAGACTCAAGGTCATTTTTCATTTCAACTAATAATAAATCCCATGAATCCCTTAAAATATAGGGTTTGTCCAAGAAAAAAAATCTTACAGCTTCTTGTCAACCAATAAGGGAAGTGGTTCCGAGTGTAGGTTTTTATTAGACAGTGTCAATACTACAGTACCAACATACCCTGGGGTCATTCCTGATAGGGGGAAATTTAGTTGGGCAATGACAGTAGTTGAGTATTTGGTCAGTTGTATATTATTCTGTACATTTTAAACAGGTAAAACAGAGTGTGCATTAGGGGCTAGACTACAGAAATATGTATACCCCATAAAAATATATATAATGAATGCACTAAACAAATATTCACAATCATATATGTTTTTAAAAAAAATAATAATTTTTTGTATTAGAGAAAGTACAAAAGAATGAGAGGAGTGGCTGCTGGGAGGATAGAGTCAAATATAGGAAATGTACTGACATCTTTTTTAATGTTTAATGTTTAACAGCAACTAAATTGCAAAGTGTGTTTCTGAAAATATGAATTTTGTATATAACAAAATATGCTTAAGTATTTTAAACTGATGTTTTAATTTACCAGTAAATATTGGTCACATTATATTGATTCAGTACTATAAATTATTGTAGTTGGGTGATTATGTTGTTTCTGATGAAATTTTGAGAAAATTATTGAGAATGAAAGTGCTAAAACCATTCTGAATAAACAGGTTCTATAAAGGTTGTTCGGTTACAGTGTTTTTCTGTTTTTATTTGGTAGAATAGCAAAATTTACTGGCATAATAATAAAAGTTCTGGTTTAGATAGTTTAAATTACTTGGGACATAAAAGGAAAAGCAGACCACACTTGGACAGTATTAATCTTAAGGAATTTCCATTATCTTGTACTAACAATCCTGAAACCCACAAACAAACTTTCAGAAATACTAATGATGGCAATGGCAGTAATGATATTAGGGGTAATAAACTGGATAACGAGAATGTAGTACTTATTATAACGAGTATGTAGCACTTATTACAATGAGTATGTAGTACTTATTATAATGAGTATGTGGTACTTATTACAACGAGTATGTAGTACTTATTATAACGAGTATGTAGTACTTATTATCACGAGTATGTAGTACTTATTACAACAAGTATGTAGTACTTATTATAATGAGTATGCAGTAATTATTATAACGAGTATGTAGTACTTATTATAATGAGTATGTAGTACTTATTACAATGAGTATGTAGTACTTATTATGCAGTACTTATTATAACGAGTATGTAGTACTTATTATAACGAGTATGTAGTACTTATTACAATGAGTATGTAGTACTTATTATAACGAGTATGTAGCACTTATTACAATGAGTATGTAGTACTTATTATAACGAGTATGTAGTACTTATTATCATGAGTATGTAGTACTTATTACAACGAGTATGCAGTACTTATTATAACGAGTATGTAGTACTTATTACAATGAGTATGCAGTACTTATTATAACGAGTATGTAGTACTTATTATAACGAGTATGTAGTACTTATTACGAGTATGTAGTACTTATTACAACGAGTATGCAGTACTTATTATAACGAGTATGTAGTACATA
The DNA here is from genome assembly GCF_019279795.1 of Protopterus annectens. NCBI lineage: Eukaryota > Metazoa > Chordata > Ceratodontiformes > Protopteridae > Protopterus > Protopterus annectens. The sequence continues at coordinate 1,305,744,377 of NC_056729.1, forward strand.
TTATATGTGATTTAATGTTAACAAAGTCACAAGTCTCACTTCAAGAATCACAGATTTAACATCACTGTCTTATATCTGAGGGGTTATATCATAGCTGGCTTTAGGAATGTATTACAATTCATTTTTAGTACTGGTAAAAATATGATACAGTTATAAAAGCAGATGAGAATAACGATGTGGGCAGAACAAGTTATTAAAGATTTTTATTGGAGATAGCATTATTGTGCATAGTAAGCAATATCATTTCAAGTTAATATTTTGTGATGCTTTCCTTCTTCCATATGTTAAGGATATATATCTGAGTACAGCCAGGGCAAGGCAATGTTTAAACTTTTCGTGAAAATAAATATCCATATGGGAAGAGTCTGCAGCAAAACATAATGTATTTAGTAAGAGAAGTATTCATCTTAGTCATCAGGATAACAAGATATTAAGTTGTAGACTTACAGATCGTAATGGCCTTTAGCACAGGACAAAGTGTTTGTAAAGTGCAGTCCAAACTTTGGCAGACAGATATTCCATTATCACTGAAACCTGGTATAATGACATGGCCCACCCCCATTATCCATTCAAGCTTATAAGGGCTTTCATAGATACATAGACAGATATTCATGGAGTGGTGTGCTGATTTATCTAGGGACTCCATAACTTAATGAGAAAGGAAGATACGTGGCACATTAAGTTTATTGCAGTTAATATAAATCATGAATAATTGAACTGGGATGTGGCATGAATTTATTGAACCCCAAATCCAGACTCTGTCTAAGCAAAGAAGTTTAAAAAGGTAGTACGAGAATAGTTTGCTGGTTGTTACACATTGATTCCTTGATTTCTGGACATTTAATGCCCCTTCTATTTACTAGGAATTCCTGAAGTGTCATAAGTACATGATATGTACCTCCAAAAGTAGTGTTCAAAACCATTACACACAAATCATAAAAGAGACAAAAAGGAATGGTGCATCTTGCATGTTATTGGAGGAATGGCAATGTCAAAATATTAACTGTCATACTGAACCAGAACCAGGCACTTCAGATCACTCATATGATGTTTTGGAAACTGGCAGTCTGTGCCTGAAAAGGTTCATAGGTTCATAGGTTCATAGGTTGGTACTAGGCTATCAGCCCTAGGGCCTATACAAGCCTAGCCATAACAATTCCCTGGCTATTTCTTCCCACATTATTTACTTTCTTGGACCCCTGTCTAGCAGGGCGACTGACGTGATCCCTGGGGTGAATTTCCTTTCTCCCATCCAATCGTCAAGGTTCCTCTTGAAGAGGTCCAAAGAGGCACTCTGCTTGACATGTATGGGCAATCTATTCCAGAGTCTGGGGAGTCTCTGGGTCAGGAACCTATCCCTCCAGCATGTTTTGTTTATTGTGATGACAAGGTTTAGATCCCTGGAGCGTGTAGCTCTGAGGGATTGGGATTTCTTTAAGTGTAGCATGTCCAACAGCTCTGGGTTTGACATGGCCTTGTATGTTAAGCAGAGATTGCCTCTGAGTAGACGATATGCGACAGAGTATAGCTGGAGTTATTAAGGCGGTCAGCGTTGGGCATCTGCTTTAGGCCTGTGATTCTTTTAGTGAGGTATTTCTGAGGCCTTTCCAGTTGTTGCAGATGTCTTGAGAGGTACATACCAAATGGGGCATTGTATTCTATAATGGGTCTAATGAGGGATGAGTACAGTGGGACAATGACCTCCTTTTTCTGGATGAAAAGCCCTTCGTGATGAGGTGTGCCACATAGAAGGATTTCCTGACTGTTGTGGTGATGTGGTTATCGAAGGTGAGACCACTGTCCACCTGTGTCCCTAAGTCTCTTATCACACTTTCTGTGTTTAGTGTACTGCCACCTATATGGTAATTCATGGATACATGTTTTTTCCCAAAGGGGATAACAATACATTTCTTGGCATTGAGCTTGAGCCCATGGCTCTGGCACCAAGCATCTGTTTCTGTAAGGCCCTTTTGTAGAGTATCCACATCATTTGGGGATTCAATAATGGCTCCCAGTTTGCAGTCATCTGCAAACTTTGTTAGCCAGAGTCCCTTAGTGTTGACCTGTACTTCAGAGAAGTAGATGCCAAACAAGAGCGGCCCCAGGACTGAACCCTGAGGTACTCCACTTGTCACTTGTCTGGAGCTGGATTTGGAGTCGGCTACTTTTATGGTGTGGGTTCTATCAGTAAGCCATTTAGCAACCCATTGGGTGACATAGGGATTAATGCCCAACTTAGTAAGTTTATCTATGATTCCAGAGTGGGGGATGGTGTCAAAGGCCTTGGCAAGGTCTAAATAGACTGTGTGGACCACCTTACCCTTGTCCATGGCTCTGGAGACTGATTCAAAGAAGTCAATCAGGTTCAGGAGACAAGATCGGCCCTTCACAAACCCAAACTGGGTGGGGTCCAGTGTTTGAAGGTTGCCAATGTCTTTGTTTATAAGTTCCATGATAATACGCTCCATGGCCTTGCAGATAAGGCTTGTCAGACTGATGGGACAGTAGTTTCTGGGATCCAAGGTGGATCCCCCCTTGTGGATTGGGATAACTGTAGCTCTGCACCACTCAGTGGGCACGAAACCTGAGGTGAGGCTATGATTAAACATGACACTTAGGTGAGGTGCCAGTTCATATTGTAGTTCATGTAGTACACAGCCCGGGATGTCATCTGGTCCCATGGATGCTGTATTCTTGGCTTTAGAGAGTGCATTTTGTACCTGTGTGGCCGTTATTACTGGAATTTGGCAATCTTCCGGTATTGAGATGGGCCATTTAGGGGGGTGAAGTTGGCACTGAATCGATCTGCCAGGATATTGGCAATAGCCTTTGGATCAGTATATTTAATGCCATTCTGTTTTAGCTCAGATTAGATCTGAGCATTGCCATTTAGATTCTTGACATAGTTATAGAATGCTTTGTGGTTGTCTTTGGAATCTTTGGCAATTTTATTTTCATAACTAGCTTTGGAGGATTTTATGAGGCATCTCAGTTTCTTACTGAGGCCAGTAAGGGAGTTTTTTGCATCCTGGGATTTTCCTCTTTTCTGCAAAAGTTTCTTCCTTTTGTTGTAAAGTTTGTTTATGGCAGGGGACCACCAGATTGGCTTCCTTTTTTTTGGATGAGAGCATTTTGGTTCAATTTGGGATGGCACGATTCATGCATGAGTGGATGTGCTCGTACAGTGCCTTAGTGTAGGATTCAGCAGTTGAACTTTCAGTTCCCGTCTGCATGGGTGTTATGAAGTTTGTCACTTCTGACTTGAGTAGCATGAAGTTGGCTTTGGAGAAGTTTTTATGGTGGTTTCTTTACTGGGGGGTGGGATGTGGATGTTAAGGGTGATTAGCTTATGGTCAGACCTGACTAACAAGGGGTGACCATAGGTATGGAGCATTGATTTCCCATGTTGGTAATGACCAGGTCTAGGATATTGGAGCCCCTGGTGGGACTACGGATTAGTTGATCCAGGGCATTGGAATTTATGAATTCCAAGAACCGTTGCAAAGGTGTTGGGACATGAGTAGTTTTCCCAGTTAATGGCAGGGTAGTTAAAATCACCCAGTATTAGGGTGTTTGGTTCTATCTTAATATTTTCCAGTATGTTTAGAAAGGTGTAGTGAGAATCTTGGGGTATGGTGGGGATCTGTAGCAAGCTACAATTTGGATTGCAGTCTTACCTAGTGTTAGTTGCACTTGGAGAATTTCAGACACATTGTGTTGGCCAACTAGCCTGGTGGTTGTGAATATCCTTGGTGAATATTGACACTCCTCCACCTTTAGTGTTTCGGTCCTGGTTTGGTGGCTGAAAAGTGTGGTAAGAGTTGTAGCCTGGTATTGCAGGGGTGCTCTCTGGAGCCTTGAACCAGGTCTCAGTTACTGCACAGATATCGATGTTCTCCATTTTTAGGAGTGCCTCGAGAGAGTGCATTTTGAGGTTTAGACTTCTAGCATTGAGTAGCATTACCTTCAGATTTTGCATGCTTGTACCTGTTACAGTGGTGGTTTTGTCCTTTCAAGTTTGCCTAAAAAATGCACTATAGTGGTGGCAAGAGCCTTAGCCAGTAACCTGAATCCCAGGGGCGACAGGTGCAGACCATCTCTGGCAAAGCATCATGGTCTGTCAATCATGTCATCCCAGGCAGACAGATACTGGATCCCCTTTGAATGACACCATAAGGATGCTTTATGAATCTGATTTTGAGGCAATTTCTCACAAGGTCAACCAACATTAGGAACAACATCTGGGAAGTAATAATATTGAGACAACAAGTGCTGAGGAAATGTAATTTTACAGTCTTAAGGGTAGTGCACACTTTCCTTAAGGGAGAACAAAACAAAAAAGGGAAAATAATTGTACAGGAATGATTACTCTTGATAATGGCAAACAAATTATTACAGTAGACCATTGTCAAATCGTTTTATGCAAGATCCATGTCAAAGATCACTTTGCATTCTTATTAAAAAAAAGAAAACAGGATTCAAACTGGTATTGCTTATTTAAACCATGGTTTATTAAGTTAAAAAAGGAGATGAACACTTTAATTCCCTTTGAAACTCAGAACTTGGAATAGGTCAAAATAGTTTCAGAAAGACCTTGGTGGTTGCTGTTAACTCGTTTGTACAGATGTGATGGATCATCTTTGTTCTGGGAAAAGGTTCTGTTTAAAGTCTAGATATAGACCTGATTCATAAATCTAGGAGAATGAAATCCTCCTTTTTTCTGTATATGAAGCCAATGTGCCTATCCTCAAACTTGGAACCTGACAGGGAATAACCATGATGAACACATAGTAAGACAACATAACCTAGTGCCAAGGAAATTTGTAACTGTCTAGCCTTAAGGGCAATGAACACTTTTCTTAATTAAAAGCAAACCAAAAAGGGAAAACTAGTTGTACAGGAATGATTACTCTTGATACCGGCAGATTAATTATTAAAACAGACATTGTCAAAACTTCTTATGTCAATGTCAAAGATCACTTTGAATTCTTATGAAAAAAAAAAAACAGGATTTAAGCAGGTATTGATTGTTTAAACCATAGTTTAAGTAAAAAATTAGCACTTTATACGAATTCCCATTGGAACTTGGATCAGCAACAGACATCCTGAACTGCAGTAGGACAAATTCATTACAGTCATAGAAAAATACAATGCTAAATGACAATTCTTCACAAAAAATCTTAATTGCTCAGTTCAGCACCACTCTCCAGATTATGGTCCCCCGGTGTTACCTGCTGATAAGAAGGTCAACTTCTGGAGTAAGCCTGAGGAGGGAGAGTGAAGGAGAAAGCCTTTCCAGCTACAACACTGGCAATTCTTTTCACCTAATACTGCAAATCCTCTTGTAATCCAAGCATACAGTGATATACTGCTCATGTGTATGCATGTTTCTTCCCATGCAGTGCATGGCATCTGCCTATGATATAGTAATACCACCTCTACTTCTCTTTACCAGTAATTAATCATCCTTCTGCTCCTGCTAAATACCCCCCCCCCACCCAAATAACTGGGTTAGTTATCAATCACTGAAATGTATACTGTATTTCCCAGAGTGTTAATTGCTACTGGTCATCATTGAAGCAGGTGAATATCCTGTTCTTGTGTCAAGTGGCCAAAATATTTTAGATTATTAGAGGCATTTGAGAGCATTTGCCCTGATAATGTTCATATCCATCAGTTCTGACTGACTATGAATGATGATCTTAGCTTATTTTACCCAAATGGCTTTATGTTTCTTGCTCTAAGAAACTGGGATTGAAGACACATTGATGTTGATGACACATGATGGCCACAAGGTTGACATAATCTTTTTTTTTTTTTCCTTTTCTTCTTTTTTTTTAGGATTTGAGCAACAATTTCTGCTTATATTACATCTAATCAAAACACAACTCCCCATGCAAGGTAGTTGTCAAGATAATCTCCCGGACTCTCAAAAGTTTGCACAGCATGCATGATTAGTGTAAGAGGTAATACTGGCAATATGGTGGACGAGCGATCCACGTACGTGCTCGTTTGACGTGCGCGAGCAGTCTAGCACTAGTGCTGCACGTTCCCAGCACCCGTATGCAAATTACCCCATTTGCAGGTGAAAACCATGCAAATGAGGTAAATCTGCTACCCAGGAATCAGGAATCATGGTGTGCAGGACTAGCGTAATATGCAGAAATTTACTCGGTTAGTAACCGAGTATGGTTCTGCAAAATCCAAAACTGGGACATGACAGCCCCAAATAAAGGCTGCATATCATTGAGGAAGCATGCCAATGGCCAAATATAAGGCCATTGGCATTGCAAACAATGCAAAATGTACAAAACACAACTTTTATTATAAGTCCGCCGATCACGGCTGTTGAAGCATAGGGTAGCGGGGTGCAAACGGGATTGGTGGGTCAACAAGAAAATAAACCTAACAAAAGCAGTCTAACTAAAGTCAGTATTCCACCATGCAAGTCAATGGCAGGCACAAGACAACCTGGCCAGTGAATAGTGGTTGCTAAGGAGAGAGGCACAGTGTGACACATGTAACTATGCATTATCAGGCAATCCTATGCAAATGAGGGGAAGGACAGTGAATCCCAGTTTTCCCCAGCATGTGAGGCAGGTCCCAACAGTGTAAGAGTATGAATAGCTGAGTGCAAGACTAGGAGGTAGGGGACATCATGGGTGGGTTTGTCAGGCATACTGTAAGTGGACTGGAGCCCTGTGGCTCACTTATACTCCTAGCTTAGCACAACCAAGCTAGGGGGTGTGTCTAAACCTGCCTAGCACTCTTTACAAAGTGTAAGCGGGTGCACGTGCCATGCATCGGGATTTACAAGAAGAAAAAAGAAGTTAAACCAGGAAACAGCAGCAGTGTGCACATCTGAGTACTCTGTTTGCATGGCGCAGACCCGGGCTCAAACAGAAGAGCAATGGAAAGGGAAATCAGCAGTAGGAAGGTAATCAAGGCAAACTAGCATACCTGGTAGGTAAAACATATAAGAAGCAGTCAATTACACAGGCAACAGCCCAGCCCAGACAACTACTATAAACTAAGCAAACACCTTCCCCACTGGTTTTTCCCACACTCTACACCACTGGTGCATACAAGCAGGGACATTTTAACAAACAAACCTACAAAATGAGAAGGGCTGCAGCAGGCAACATAGAACAACATGTGCAAGAAGCTGAGGGTGTTGAGGATGTGCATGCTGCCGAACAACCCACAGTGAGAAGATGGAGAAGAGAGTAGAGACACAGGCTAACCTACCAGGGTCTACATGCACTGGAGATAGTGGACAGAGACCTCCTACAGCAAGTAGTTGAGCTGTGCTGATCATACCTGACACACCAAGCTGACCGAGGGGAACCCATCCCAGTGGATACCAAGGTATGTGTAGGCCTAGGTATACTAGCCACAGGTACCTCCCAAAGCACAACTGGAGATAACATAGGGATCTCATAGGCATCATCATCCAGAGTATTCCACCAGTTCCTGGATGCCATGGCAGCACATGACAGTGAGCATGTATATTTCCTCAACATCCATGAGGTGTTGACCAGGAATATGTGTCTCTTCCACCAAATAGCAGAACACCCTGGGTAGTGGGTGCTATAGACTGCATGCACATATGCATCAAAGCACCACCCGTGAGCAGGGTAGGGCCTACGTCAACTGGAGGGCCATCCCCTCCATCAACTGCCAGGTCATATGTGATGCCCAGGGCATTATAATGAATGTGTGTGCTGCCTGCCCTGGAAGCTATGACGATTCCCACATATGGCATCTGATGCAGCTGTGCCAGAGATTTACCAATGGGGAGATCCCCTGCGGTCACCTAGTGGGGGATGCTGGGTACACACTGGAGCGGTGGCTGATGACACCCATCAGAAATGCACACACACCTGAACAACAATGCCATAATGAGGCACACGCACAGGCCAGACATATAACAGAGCATGTGTTTGGGATGCTCAGGCCATGGTTCCCGTGTCTGGACACATCCGGTTGAGCCCTGCAGTATTCACCAGCTACATGTATCCAAATTGTTATGGTATGTGCGATGCTACACAATATGATCCTGCAGAAACAGCTGCAGCAGGAACAGCATGGGGCAGGGCCACACAGCCCCCCCCCCACCAATGCCAAGGCCTGCACAGGCACAGTGTGACCTGGAGGAGGAAGAACCTGAGCCTGCCCCAGTAGGCAGAAGGAGGTGTGCCCAGCATGCCCTGGCCTTGGCAAAGAGGCAACGCATAGCACATGCACTGACACAGTAGGGTCCCAGGGAATGACACCTCTCTCCAACTCGGACATACATTAAAAGGGATGCCAAACATTACACCACCTGTACTCAACCATTTACAGGGAGTGTACTATGTGCATCCAACATAGGCAGCCCTCCAGCACCATCCACAGGCCTGGCACACCCACAAGGTAAGTCAATCAACATACCAATTGCTAAATGGAGTAGAATGTGTTGTTACCTGTAGCTATGGTATGGATGTGAGCATGCAAGGGAATTGGGTGGCTGAATGTTACAGCAGCAGACAGTAGACACCCATAGTGGCACCCTGACATGTGTAACATATATTGGCGTCACCATAGTAGCCAGTACTACACAGGGAGACAGAAGCAACTGCAGGAAATGTGATGTGAAAAATGTGTGTCCATATGACCTGCACATGCCAGTCAGGATGGTTCACATACCCAACAACAGTCGCAGCCAGCAGGACAGGTGGACACAAACCCAAACAGGGCCTGTGCCATGGCCCCAGAATGATGTCTAGGGTTAACCCCACCCCCAGGCCTACACAGACAGACCACAGCAGGTAGGCAGTGGGATGCCAGTTCTGAAGGGTAGGACGTCAGACAATAGTATGTAGGGCAACCAAAGCCATGATCTGTAGTACACTGGTGTGCCTCTACACAGCCTGATAGTTAGCAATACAGAATGAAATGGAGTACATGGCATACCAGTACAGTCATAGCAAATGTGTACAAGTGTCACTCATGCCCCCCATCCTACATAGCAATATAATGACAGTCAAGTGTGCCCCCCCTCCCATGTAGACCCATAGAAACAGTCAGGTGTGCCTCTACTCCCACTCCAGCATAGAAATGTAGTAACAGTCAAGTTTGCCCCCAATACTATGTAGAAATGTAATAACATGCATGAGTAGGTATAATATGAGTGGAGCAGAGATGCCCAGAGTTGCCCAAGGTAGCAGGATAGGTTGTACTATGTGCACAATATGCAGGTCTCTGTGTGGTAGGATGGTGTGTGTTTCATATTGTGTGAGAGTGGTCAGTATGTATGCATGTCGTGGTAAGACCTGGTGGTCATAGCCCAGTACTGCTGATGACAGGGACAAGCCCTCACAACTGCAGTCAGGGACAATCCCCATCAGAATACCACCTGCTAGCAGTAAGCCATTTTTAATGCACAGTGGTAATATGTGTCACCATCTGAAAGACTGACATGGCATGGCTGTTGGGCTAGATATACAAGCAGTACACAGGGGAAAGTACCCCAGAAATACAGTATACATTGTATCACTGTGAAATGGAGACACCCTTGGAACTGTACATACAGGTATGCATCACAGCAACTGGTCCTGTAGTAGGGGATACCGTTGATGTCTGGCCAAACACCTGCAGATCACAAAGGAGGTAGGACTGATGTATTGGGAAACAGCTGGTGTACCTGCACATGCCAGCATACTAGGAATGCCCCATGAATATCTGTGTGTCAGATGCAAATACTGTCCGTAGCACACATGCACCCAGCCCACACAAACACCACCCACAGGTACCACTCTGGCCATATCCCTGCTGTGGGGAATGGGTACAGTATGACCCCTCCTGTACATGGCAATAGTGGAAGAATGCAGTAAGCAGTGCAGGTATCCCATGCAGGTGTGTCCCTAGCTGTACATAGCACCTGCCAGCATCCACACCACGTGATCAAGACTGATAGAAGGAATTTGCATGAACACCTATCACACCTACACTGTCACCCCAAGGGAATATTCTGTCTGGTGGTCTGTGACTGTAGGCCTGACAGAATGCAATGGCCAGACACATGTGGCCTGCAGCAACACCTGATGCCCCACAGGCCTCTGCCAATGGCCTGTGTCTCACACATACTGCCAATGCATGTGAAGTCATGGACACTCAAATAACAACATAACACACTCCAAATAAGCCATATGCAAGGCCATGTGTGCAAACCACAGTAACATGTCCACCATGTCCCACTGCATGAACTGTGGACCAACACTAACACACACCTGTGATGGGGTGATACCCTTAGGGAACATATCAGAAAATGTATGCATAATGTCTGGAAGAGGTTAGAATAACAGAGGGGGGTGGGTGCATGGACAGCATGGAATGTGCAGGGTCTGACACCAAGCTGTGTGCCCACACTATCCCTGGCTGCAAACACATAAATGGGTGGCTACACACCTGCCCGTACACCACAATAGGGTTAATGTCCTGACCCATGGCCCCTGCCTCTTGGCAACCTCTGTGAATCTGTACAGCTGTGAGGCATTGCCATAGCAAGATAAGCCCAGACTGTCTTGTCAATGGGTGTACAAGTATGGGATCCCCCACCAACACTCTACCAAGGTGCTGAACCAGATACACAGACCCCTCAGCAGGTGTCTGCAGCTCTCACTCCAGAATGGCATAACTTACCATGAATACGTAGGTGTCTGCCCACAATACCAGGCACAGCTGCAGTCACCCTTGTCCCCCAAGACAGCACTGTGAGCAAGAATGTCCACCTGGCAGTACATGGAGACAGAAAACATCACTGTGTATAACAGTACACATGTCTGAATATCTTTGCTAACAGCGATACCATGCGGCTGAAGCAGCACAGACGCAATCACCTACAGTGAAGCAGCACAGTTTGTCCCCATATTGCCAAATGATTGCTGGATAACCAGCAGAAACACCTTGCTACCTGTAGGTGTACAACACAAAAGTCTGCACTGGAGTACAAACTACCTAGTATTGATCCACACATTCTATACAAAAGGGCATACTAGGCATGCTCACACACTTAGAGAAATGAAGGGTCAGTCAACAACATACTGAAAGGTCATACTGAGCATGCTCACACACATAAACAAAAGTAACCCATGTCTGCAAACAACAGTGGACCAGACATATCTGGCAGTCACAGATGTTAGTGCAGACACTCCTCAGTATGCACCACCCACGCTTTGCACACACAGTGGATAGGAATACATGCATATATCCAAGGACAATACACTATAATAAGCCAAATGTACACATACATAGATGTGTGGGAGACAGTGACAGTGACAAGGAGCTAACCATTATGAGGATTGTCACACCCAGCACACAACCAAATGACTACAACCATATGATGCTCAGATGTCACTCACTGTAGACATTAGCCACCGGTATCTGTCAGCATTACGGACTATGTGGTGCAAGTGCTAGCTGTGCAACATCACTGTACAAGGAAGTAGTCTTCTAGCAGCTGTATAGATGTACCTGTGGAATATAATCCTGCGTGTGCCCGTATGTGGTGTGTCAACCTCTAGATGAATTTGTTATGGCCCATGCACACACACTGCCCTCCCCATAGCCCTACTATGACAAACCCGTTGAGGTCATCCACTTTGAAATACACCCTTGGGAAAAGTATAGCCCAGTAATCCCTGTAGCACATCCCATAAGTGCGTACTGCTGTAGTGTGATAAAGTAGCTAGGTAGGTGTTCTAACCCCAGACATGACAACTGTTAGTGAACGTGTCTGTCTGTGTAGACAGCAATGCTTTGTATGGTAGCCACACTCCTTACAACTCCCATACTCAACTTTGGCAAGGCTGCTGATGTCACCCACCTAGAAATACACTTCCGAGAAGGTTGTAGCCCAGTAATCACTGTAGCACTTCCTGTAACTGCGTACTGCTGTTGAGTGATGAAGTAGCTAGGAAGGTGTTCTAACCCCTGACATGGCAAGTGTGTGTGTCTGTCTCTGTCTGTGTAGAGATCAATGCATTTTAGTGTAGCTACACAAATTACAATTCCTATACTCGACTTTGGCAAGCCTGCTGAAGTCACCCACCCAGAAACACAACTCTAGGAAGGTTGTAGCGCAGTAATCTCCATAGCATGCCCTGAAACTGCACACTGCTGTAGAGTGATAAAGTAGCTACGTAGGTGTTCTAACCCAGACGTGGCAAGTAAGTATGCATGTGTCTGTCTGTGTAGAGAGCAATGCATTTTAGTATAGTCACATGAATTACAATTCCTATACTCGACTTTGGCAAGGCTGCTGATGTCACCCAGCTAGAAATACACCTCTGGGAAGGTAGTAGCCCAGTAATCACCATACGCGTCCTGTAACAGAATACCACTGGAGAGTGATGTAGAACTGTGGCAGGGTTCCATCCCCACCCCTAGCAGTTCTGGATGTTTTGTGTATGTCCATGTCTGTATACGGAGCAATGCATTATAGGCTAGTAACATGCAATACATTTCACATGGCCCACTTTGGCAATCCAGCTGATGTCATTCTTTGTGAAATACAGCTTTAGGGAAGGAGCTCCCTAGTAATCCTCGTGGTGCATCCTATAACAGCTCCATGCTGTAGTGTGGTATAGACCTCTGTCAGGGGTTCTATACCCACACATGTCAGTTGTGGATGTTTTGTGTGTGTCTCACTGTCTGTGTAGGGAGCAATGCATTTTAGGGTAGACACCCGCACTACATTTCTAATGGCCTACTTTGGCAATCCTGCTGATGTCATTCATTGTGGAATACACTCTTGGGGAAAGAGTACTTCAGTAATGTGCATGGTGCGTACTATAACTGTGTAGTGCTGAGGTGTAGTTAGGTAGGGGTTCTATGTATTCTGGACTTTTGGAAAGTTCCTGTGTTGCCCATTTCCTTTCTTGGATAAAGGGAGGCTTCTTTTTCACCAGTGGCAGTGGGAAGCTTAGAGCAGCCTATCTATCCCTGGAGGAGTGTTCCCAGCACAAGAATCTGGTAGTCTATTGGCCATTTTGGGCCAATTTCTAGCTCTTTCAAGTCCCCCTATATAAAACCCGTTTGGCGCGGCTTTGCGTGATTCTGCGCATAGTGCAGCATCGGGCAGCTCCGCTTAATTGGGTTTAAACCATTCTTGGTTCCACAAAGTCTGCTCTTCACTTTTTCCCTTAGAACTGATCTAGTTCTCATAATAAACACCCCATTCCTACTCTAACGCCTGGCACTTTCTCACTAAAGCAATTATATAAGTCAGCACTAAAAAATTAAAAGAACTACACCCTCACAAACTCCCCTTGAGTACCTTGTTCCCCATTGGCCCTTTTTTCAATTATAAAGGAATTCCCAATACTATTCTAGCATGTCCAAAGGTCAGTTGTCAATCTCCTTTCCGGTCCAGCTGGTGAATCTGGGAATCTTGAGGCAATGTTACAACTGCCTCATGTACACAGACAACCCTCTCCTCCTCCCAACAAATTCCAACACATGTGAGAGATGCAACCATATAGCCAAACTGGAGGCTAAGCTCTCTCAACTCAGTACTGGCGTAACCAGGCAGGAGGAGAAGGAAACCACACTCACTATAATTTCAGTCTCACATAGACCTACCATGACAGCAAACCAAACACATAAACACACAAAAACATACTCGGAGGCTCTAAATAAAAATCTGCCTAAGCAGCAGAGACCTCCAAAGCAGACACCCAAGCAACCGCTACCCCAAAAAAAAACACGTGCAACACATAGCTCACAAAGCCAGTGTGCCAAACAGTCACAACCCTTAAGGCTAAGCAACACACCTGATTCACTTGTAATAAGTGACTCTATCGTCAGGCACACTGTCGTCCCACTCACCAGGCTGAACAAGGAGAAGGTCACAGTGAGCTGCCTGTCGGGTGTTAGGATCCGCCACATAACACAAGCACTCAGGTCACTCCAAGGCAAGTACAAATATGACTCAGTCATTGTCCATGCTGGTGTGAATGACCTGAGACATACCTCCCTTGACTACATGAAAAGAGACATAGAGGAGCTCTCTGAGCATGTAGCCCAGGCCGATATGACCCTGACCTTGAGTAGCATCTTACCCTCACCAAGAATGATACCACAATATGAAGACAAGATGATGAATTTCAGCAATTGGCTTAAGTATTGGTGTCATTCAAAGGGGATCCAATGCCTGTCAGCCTGGGATGACATGCTCGACAAGCCACGATGCTTCGCTAGGGATGGCTTGCACCTGTCACCCCTGGGCTTTTGGATATTGGCAAAGGCTCTTGCCACCCCCATAGTGCATTTTTTAGGCTAGGCTCAAAAGACAAACCCACCTCCATAGGTATCACAAGGGATAAGAAACTAAGAGTAATGCTACTCAATGCCAGAGGTCTAAATGTCAAGATGCATGCACTCGCAACTCTCCTTAGCATGGAGAACATCGATATCTGTGCAGCAACAGAAACCTGGTCCAAGGCTCCCAAGAGCACCTTCAGCACTACCAGGTTATACCTCATACCATGCTTTTCGGCCCCAAAACTTGGACTGAGCCACAAAAGGAGGGGGAGTATCAATATTCGTCAAAGATACCCACACCTCCAGGTTGGTAGCACAGCATGAAGCATCAGAGATTATCCATGTGCAACTAACAGTGGGTAAAACTGCCTTCCAGTTTATAGCCTGCTACAGACCACTCTCCCAAACCCAGGATCCCCACTCGGCCTTCCTGAGAACACTGGAAAATATGAAGGTCTCTCCAAACACCATTATATTGGGCGACTTCAACTACCCAAACATAGACTGGGAGCATTACTCTAGCTCCAACACTCTAGCCCAAATGTTCCTAGAATTTATAAACTCAAATGCTATGGAACAACTTGTTACCACTCCCACAAGAGAGAAAAACATACTGGACCTGATCATCACCAACATGGGGGCTCTATGCTCCAGACCAGAAGTGTATCCCTCACTGGTAAGATCAGACCATAAACTAAATTCACTGGATATTCACATCCCGACCCCACCCCCTGCCCAGAAAACCACAGTGAAAAACTTCTCTAAAGCAAATTTTACACTCCTCAAAACTGAGGTGGAATCCTTCAAAGCCCCCGGGACTGTGGAAAATATGGCCCAGACCGCAAAATCCTTTATAAATGCATTCTATGAACACCTTCAGGAATGCATGGATCATGCAATCCCAAATAAAACCAAGACCCATTCCTCCAAAGGCAGGCATCCTGTCTAGTGGACCCCAGCCATAAAGAAACTATACAATAGAAGGAGGAAGCTACTACATGATAGAGCAAAATCCCAAAAAGGGAAGGCATCTCTGATCAGTATTAGCAAAAAACTATGGGCACTCATAAAATCATCTAAGGCCAGATTCAAGAGAAAAATTGCACAGGACACTAAGGATAATCACAAGGCTTTCTTTAGTTATGTTAGGAACCTGGGTGGGAATTCCCAGATATGCTCAGAATTAGTCCCAAATGACAAAAAATACACCCAACCCACAGACATTGCCAACATCCTAGCTGACAAGTTCAACCCAAACCCCCCCACCAAAAGGGCAAATTTCTATCCCAACAGAGTGCTGCCCCCCCTGACATCTCAGATGCTCAGGTAAGAGCCACCCTCTCCAAAGCAAAAAACACAGCATCAATGGGACCAGACAGTGTCCTGGGCTGTGTTCTACATGAACTCCAAGAAGAGTTAACCCAAACATAAAACTACTATTAAATCTCAGCCTTACTACAGGATATGTACTAAAACAGTGGCTTACAGGATCAGTGGTCCCTCTCCACAAAGGTGGTGCCTCAACGGATCCTGGAAACTATCGGCCCATAAGCCTGACTAGCTTGGTCTGCAAAGCTATAGAAAGGATCATCATGGACCTCATAAATAAAGATATTGGAGACCTACAGACACTGGATCCTACGCAGTTCGGCTTTGTTAAGGGCAAATCCTGCCTCTTAAACCTGGTCAGTTTCTTTGAAACAGTCACCAAGGCCATTGACGAGGGGAAGGTGGTCCACACAGCCTACCTGGACCTCGCAAAAGCCTTCAATACAATACCCCACTCAGGCATTATAGATAAGCTCACCAGCTTAAATATAAACCCCTATGTCACTAGATGGGTTGCAAACTGGCTCAAGGACAGAACCCACATGGTTAGAATTGTTGGAGCCATGTCAGACTCCAAACCAGTTACAAGTGGCGTACCACAAGGCTCAGTCCTGGGACCTCTCTTGTTCGGTATATATTTCTCAGAGGTACAGGCCAACATGGAAGGACTGTGGCTGACCAGATTCGCAGATGACTGCAAACTAGGTGCCATAATCGACTCTCCAGCTGACACAAGCATCCTACAAAAGGGCCTCATAGAAACAGACAACTGGTGCCAGAGCCATGGCCTCAAGCTAAACACCAAAAAGTGTATAGTCATCCCCTTTGGCAAAAACAAAGTGCCCACAAATTACCACATAGGTGGTAATCCATTAAGTACGGAAGAAGTAATTAGGGACTTGGGTACCCAAGTTGATAGCAATCTCTCATTTGAAAATGACGTGGCCAAAGTGGTTAGAAAAACATTTTATATAGCCCACCTAATCATGAAGGGATTCACATCTAGATCAGGGGAGGTCATCATGCCTCTTTACTCATCCCTCATCAGGCCCATAATTGAGTACAATGCCCCTTTTGGGATGTACCTCACCAGACACCTGCAGCAACTGGAAAGACCCCAAAAGTACCTCACCAAGAGGATCAAAGGGCTCAAACAGATGCCATTTGCTGCCCGGTTAAAGAACCTCCAGCTCTACTCAGTGGCATACCGCCTGCTCAGAGGCGATCTGTGCCTGACTTATAAAGCCATGTCCAACCCGGAATTAATGGACATGCTGCACCTCAGAAAATCCAAATCCCATCGAGCTACGCGCTCGAGAGACTTGAACCTCAGCACTGAAATAAATAGGGCATGCTGGAGGGACAGATTCATAAACCAGAGGCTCCCTTCACTATGGAATAAAATCCCAGTTCAGGTTAGGCAGAGTCCTTCATTGACTCTCTTCAAGAGGAATCTTGATGAGTGGATGGGAGATCGTAGGTTTACCCCGGGTATCACTTCTGTGTCACTGTTAGACAGAGGCACAGTATACTAACCTCGAAAAAGGGCATAGCAAAATTAATTTAAAATGGGTGGTGAAAGCCAAACACACTCTGGCTAGGCTTAAAAATGCCCTATGGCAGATAGCCTAGTATGAACCTATGAACCTATGAACATGACAGGTGTGCGTGTGTGTGTGTGTGTGTGTGTGTGTGTGTGTGTGTGTGTGTGTGTGTGTGTGTGTGTGTTCGTATCTCATATCCTGTGCAGAGGTGGTTGTGAGAATGTGGCCAATGTGGAGCGGGTTTTGCATAAGTCTTATATGGCGACCCTACTATATAGCACAATGTCCACCATACAGGGATAACAGATGTGAAATAGCTGAGAGGCTGGGGTGCAAAGCCATACCCATACATGTGACATCAAGGCCAGGCAATCACATTTAGCAACCCCAGTATTACCCAGAGCACACTCTCAACACATGTCTCATATGCACACACATACCTAGGCAACAGCCAATATGTGGATAGTACAATACATATTGGCCACTGATAGTAACCATGGAATGATAGCAGTGAGCTACAGAGGGATTTCCACATCCATCTGTCCAATATGCAGGTACATGCTGACAGTGCACCTCCCCCATGTTCGCCAATGGACACCTGCACCACCTGTGGTGCCATCACATGTGCCCCACAATGGACATATCATGCCTGACAGCATGCCCTGTATGGACAGTTGCCACTGATACCAGGGAATTCTGTCAGCATGCCATCAATGTAGGTGCAGGTAAACCTGGTGCCCATTTCCGGTCCCTTCTACAGGGGGTAAGACTGGCACATATGATGGTAATCTGTGTGTACAACATGGGACAGACACCCCAAGTACAGATCCACATGTCTCTGTACATGCATGTGGGAGGTGTGCATATCCCCGACACCGTCCATGTAATGGGGCAAGGAACACATACAAGGCAAGCGATGCACAGCATTAGCCACACACAGTAGTCACCCAGGTGACTAGATGGGGGATACAGTACTCACCTGTGTGGGCAAGAGCAGAAACTACAGCCCTCAGACACAATGCAGACCATTGTCATGTGGCCTGATGCCAAGGTATACCCATCACCTACCCTTGTATAGCCCGCTGTCACAGTCGACCATCACACACCCGTGCAGACATGCACTCATGCATGTCCCCTGTGTGTTTGTCTGTGTGTTGTATGGTGCGTATGTTCACAGCCACACTCAATACAACCCCCATGTGCATACAGAAGCATGCTGTCAGATGTCAGACACC
This sequence comes from Protopterus annectens, assembly GCF_019279795.1. Taxonomy (NCBI): domain Eukaryota; kingdom Metazoa; phylum Chordata; order Ceratodontiformes; family Protopteridae; genus Protopterus; species Protopterus annectens. Next base: position 1,305,762,789 of record NC_056729.1, read on the forward strand.
TCCTCATACCCTTTCCCCATACCACCTCTGTATGACCCATGTGGTGCATGTGGTACCTGCACAGTGATGTGTTGTGGCAATCCCTCTATTGATGTGCTGTACCCCTGGCCCTGCCAAGTGTGTTGATGTGTGCATGTTCCTGTGAGAGTGAGGCTGTGTTGATGCTGGCACCTGTTCATGCTGACAGGCACGTGTACATCACCTACCATATAGCTACCATATCCCTGTTGCAGATGTCACACACCATCACAGATATGTTCTGAGGTCTCCACAACAGGTAACCCATGTGGCGCATCCAATAACTGCATCGAACTGTGGACGCAGTACATAGTTGTTAGGGGTTTGATACCCTGTAGTGGTAGGTGTGTGACACAAACAAGCTGCAGTTTTACTCCACCACTCCTCCCTGACATGTCTTTGCCTCTGTCTGCGTCTCTCACTCCCTCTCTGGTGGATGTGGAGACCGACACTAGCTTTGCTTAGGCAGCAGCATGTGTATTTTAAATGATGCTCATGGTCAGCTGATGGCCTCTGCACGAATCGCAGCCCTCCCCTAGCTGATTGCATGCGGAACAGCTGGGATAACAGTCCCATAGCCAATTGCATGGAAACACACTCTGATATCTAGGAACATCATGTTGGTGTTGGCCCTTGTCATTCATTCTGAGCAGGAATCTAGATCCATTGGTTGGCAACCAGCATTTGCGCTGGATTGGGGATTTACCTTCAATAACATACACTGTGGAAACAGGGCAACACACAGGAGGGGGATGTGCCTGACCCACCTACAGACTTTTAGTGCTGCTATACTGCATGTGGCGTACTGTTGGTTTAACAGTGTGTGTGTGGATGTGTCTTTCCTACATGTCTCCATACCTGCCATGTCATGTTCCATGTTTATGTGGAATCCACATCTGCAGGGTCATCTACAGACAAGGCAGTGTTGGTTCTATGGAGCATCTGTCTGTGGACTGCAGACTGTAGTGTGAGGATTGCAGTCTGTAGATGGTGAAAGCCGTGACAGTTACTGGTGTCTTACCCTCATAGGACATATGTTGCCACAAACCCTGTTACAACAGTAAATGTATGAGGTTATCACAGCAACATGTCATTAGTGGCCCTGTGCATGTGCTGCACAGCCACAATTCTGCCAACCTGTGTACATATGTCATGTGGGACATGATGCGTATTTGCTGTACACCATAATTACTGTCATCATATCCGCTAACATGCCAGTGAGATATCAGACTGCCCCACATATTATGTACAGTAGGGGTTATATTTGATGACATAACCTGGACATTCCATGGATGTTTGTACAGTCCTACGTGTGTGTGGGCATCAGTGTTACAGACAGCAGGTAGCAATAACTTCTACAGGAGAACCAGCACACTCAGCACAGCTACATATGTGTAGGAGGTTCAGGAACTACAGACAGAGTGTGAGTAGAGCCGTGTTATGCTTTGTATAGTATTGGTGTTACAGGGTGTGTGTGTACATACTACTTTACCTTGGAATACAGTTTGTCTGCATAGCCCCCAACTGTGGGCCTATCCTCTTGGTGGCCAGAGGTGTTCCTAACATGTGTTGTCTGCCCACTACACAGGTCCTGTGTCTGATATCCCACTAACAGTGTGTGTGTGGAGTGCTATCAGTACATGACCTACATATCAAGCTTTGCACATATGACATGCTGTGGGGGCGGGGGTTCTGTAGTGGGCTGTGAGTATATCACACTGCCATTGCTGCCATCAGTCCACGTCTGTTGTATCCCCCACAAATATGGTGGGGCTGGGGCCATATATGTGTAAGCATTATCTACACAATACATGTGTGCTCTTATGCACTCCTGAGGCCAGTGTATGTAACAATGGTATATGACCCTGTATTATTGAGTTTGGGGGGTCACCATAAATGACCTTGGCTGTTAAATATGTGGGGGTATCAGGGGTGTGCTGCCATAAGGTATCTGGGTGTAAAGTGCCGTATACTTCACCTATATGTACATCTCATATATATATATTTGGTTACTGCAAGCCTACTGCCACCCGACAGATGGGCTGTTCTGTTTGTCAGTGCGCATGTGATGGTGTCAGTTATGCCTTGTTATGTCACAGTTAAAACCCATGTGGTCACATGATGTCCTTACCTCCCACTGCTGTTGTACAGAGTGTAGATAGAGGCTGCTGAACTATACACCTGCATTACACACTGTTGATTGTTTGGTATCCTGTGGCCCAGTCAGTCCTCACTATTGTACAAATCTAAGGACTTGGCCTGGACAGCAACAGTTGTGAACCTTTCCTGACTACTGCATTAATATAACTGTTTCACAGTTGCATTCCTCTGTTTATATAGATATCACTGTCTGAACAGCTATATGACATGACATGTAGAACTGTCATGGTACACAATGAAAAGTATTCCATTTCTGCAAACCTTTGTGTGGAGTTTTTCCAAAGAACTCTCTGTGGGTATATCTTGCAGGCAACAGTTGTCATTTGTATGGATGGCCCATACAGTGTCCGGTTGTTCAGGGGTTAGCTGTAGGCATAGTGGCTGTTCCATATTGTGTGTACCGACTACATATGTATCCTACTGTACATATAGCGCGTGTATGTGTAGTCACATCCATATATATATCTATATATATATATATATATATATATATATATATATATATATATATAAATACATATGTATGCATGTATCTGCATATCTGTGTCTGTGTATCTGTATCCTGGGGATGTTGCTGGCTACCACAGTTTACATTACCTATGGGAGGCAGACTATACTGCATGATATGTCAACAATTCCAGCCTGACATCATACAGGTGGGATGTTGTACTCCTAACTTCCTGTGCCCATGTCGTGTCAGGTCCTGGTTATGGGATCTGCAACACTTGGTAGTGTATTGTGGGGTGGATGTGTATGGCTGTGGGGGGATACCTACATGTGCATGACGAATACTGTGTGGGGCCTCTCAACCCCAGTAATGGTGCATGTGGACATATGTGTGTTTGTTAATCTGCCATTGCTCTCTACAGATGTATGGCCATATGTACCACTATAGATTTATATATCTGATGACATATATGTAACTATGTCCGTATATACCTACATAGCTGTATATCTGCATACACATATGTAATGTGTTGTTTATATGTAGACATAGAGGTGTAGACACTTATATGTGTCGATGTAGCCATCAGCATGTATATATCTCCATATAACGTGATATATATGTATATAGTGTTAGAAAGCTATATATATATATATATATATATATATATATATATATATATATATATATATATATAGATATAGATATAGATATAGATATGTTGTACCAGTGTAGATAGTAATTTATTTACACACAGATACATCTAGATGATGGCATACATTCTCTGTACAGTTACATGACTGGACTGGTTGATATGTTTCTGTTATTGCCCTGACATCCTACAGCTGTAATGGCCTACTGTTAGACCATTGTAGCTGTGTTGCGGAGGGTCCTGGGGTCAGGAACTGCATGTGCTGGATATTGCATTGCACAGCATATCTGTTACGGCTGTGGTGGGGGAGAACATAGCAGTCATCACCAGGCTCCCCTCATGTCAGCCCCCACTCCCATCAACCATGCATAAGGTCAGTTATTTTGTGGTGGGGGTTCCAATTGTTTTTCCTGTCTGGTGCTGCAATTCACATATCTATCCATATAACTATATGTATATCTATATTCATATCTAAATATATGTGGACATATGTATCCACCCACCTACATACCCATGATGTGATATGATGTATGTGTGAGTCAGACATGTATATGTACCTTTGTATCTCTCTATATATACAGAACTATGACTGTCCATATGTCCATGCATGAGTGGCCCACAATATTGGCCTGCCTCACATTCGTATGGCCAATTGACGTGGATGATGTCAGGCATGTGGCCAGTCAGGAATGCCGGTACATTATAGTTGCAGACATTATGTTGTTCAGATATGTGTATTACAACAGATCACTGTTTATCTAGCAACTTTTTACAAGGATATGAACAATATTTTATGTGTCCAGATATGCACCCCACTTTTCTCACACTGTGCCCACAATGTTTGCAATAAGAGTTTGAGAGTTGTGCTATTAGTATAATTCCCCTTATGCAGATTGACTATGCTGCAAGATAAATCTGGGTATACATGGGATGTCTGTATATCCGACATGGTGTACTGTTAAGTCACTATGATTGTGGTATGCAGGGTCCTGGGTTCGGGCCATGCAGTGGCTGTCAATTATGTTGCAGGGTTGAACAAGGGCGGTGGGATGCAAGGTGATTAAGGCACTTGTAAACAGTCATGAGCGTGTTTGTGCGACGGTATGCATCACCAACTGCAGGTAACAGCCAGTTACACCAGGTTTGCCTTGACATTGCTTACCTTGTGTACGCAGTGCTCACCGTCACGCAAACACAGACCTCCAGTTACATATGCCTACAGATAGTTTGTGTCGGACTTGCTGAGCCTGGAAATGTAAGCATGCGTGCTAAGGTCCGACACTATGCTTACAACACCTACCTGCACCCTAACCTAACTCACTTACCCACCTGTATGCCCAATTATGACACTGACACTTCACCTACCTGCATTTCCTGCAGTAACTCACCTACCCACAAACACGCACACACCTACCCACAAACACGCACACACGCACACACACTAACTCACTTACACACACCTAGCCACAGACACACACACACACACACACACACACACACACACACACACACGCACACACACACACACACACACCTACCTCCGTCACACACACACACACACACACATGCTGTGACATTTCATGGTTTGCAATTTCAATATAGATATCGATCTTCTCATTTATATATATATATATATATATATATATATATATATATATATATATATTATTTCGTGGCCACAGTACTCCAGTTCATGTATATATGTAATTCTGTGGGTTATGCAACATACATATCACCCATAACATGGGTTTGCCATGGGAAATGGTATGTCCGAGTACCTTCCCTGTGTCCCCCCCTCCTTTCTCACTGACATCCATGGGCCGGTCCCATTAGAATGGGTTCATCCAACCATGGCATGCCTCAGTCCATAATGTTGTACCCATCATTCTCCCCCCCCGTTCCCCCTCCACATCGGTCATCCTTCCTACAGGTTCCAGCCTAATCTAACCACACCACTACACATTGCCCACTCTCCACTTCTTGGGACCCTTTGCATATGTTGTCCCAACCCATGGATCTTCAGGCTCACCACAAATGTAGTCTGCGTACATGCGTCACCATCTGTGCTTACATTTTAGGCATGGTATGTTACCCCGAGGACTCTTTTTGGCAGATGTTTGGGGTCGTCCTGCAAGGGACGGACATGTGTTGGTTTAAGAGTAGACTTAGCAGGGTGACACTGTGTCACCCACTGGTAGTATCCTGCCAGTAGTCTGGGAGCCAGTGATGTGCTATGCTTAGCAGTGCGTATTATTAGATTTGCATGATAATCACCGTTTGCCATTGATTTCCCTTTCGCCACTTGTTATATATGCGTCATGTATCCTTGACACGTGTACAGACACTGTCTGGGGTCCTGGGAACTTTTACACTTTATTACATTAACACCTCACATCTGGACTTACTGCTGTACTCCAGTTCACATATGTATGTTCTGTAGTCAGTTATGGCACATATGACTGCATACAGATGCCTTTCCCAGGTTCAGTTTGGTTATACTATGGTGAGGACCTGTTTGCTACTATCCCATTCTTCTGTACGTCTGTCATGGCTTGGTGGATAGCTACTGGGACTATGGTGTATGGGGTCCTGGGTTCGTGACTTGCATGGCTGTTTATTTTGTTGCTGCGCTGACAAAGGCCTGTTGGATACAGAGTGATTAAGGCACTCTAAAGCAGTCGTATGGCCATACGCCCGCTTACTAGTGCGCACATATGCCTACTATTGCCTATTTGTGCTTACACCTGCTTACTAGTGCCTTATTCCGTCTGATACAGATACGTCACACATGGATTTTTTGTGGTACTCCAGTTCATATATATCAGCTATTTAGTGGGCTTTGCAACAGAAATATTGGTTATAACGTGCTTTGCCATGTAAAATAGACTGTGCTACAGTGGGACCCGAACCAGGAACACCTGCTCATTGGTCGGGTGCTCTACCCAATAAACTATTGCTGTTCTGCTTCATTTGAATATTTCTAACATAATGTACTACCCATGTTTCCTTCCCCCAGCCCCTGAGCTCACTGTACACAGCATCCACCCATTCTCCAGTTGCTAGCCCAGCCATACACACCTCCACACATTTCCCTCCTTGCACGTGTCGGTAATCCCCCATTACACTGTCGCGACCCAAGCTTCTGCAGGCTCTTCATCCATTTAGTCCATGTACATTCTTGCCTTCCTTTCATCCTCCTCCAATACTGGTGGAAACATCTATGTGACGCAGAAAGTTTGGTTCATCCCGCCAGGGGTGGACCTGTTGTGTCACGAGTAGACTTTGCAGGTCTACACTGTTTCCCCTACTGGTAGCATCCTGCCAAGGGTTTGAGAGGCAGCGGTTTACTCATACACTGGGCCAGCCTCATCTCCCGGTTCTGCGGATCCAACACCTCAGGTGTGACATTCTGTGCATGAAGCACACCCACATGTGCACCGTTTATAATTCCTCTCTTCAGTATTGTGCAAGACTACTGTTCTCACAGTATGTGTGGACAGACATTGTTCATTGATACACATACACTGCTCGGAATACTGTGAATAAGCAATGTGCACATGTTTGCTGGTATTAATCTACATACTTACATACATTTCCTATACTGTTGAATGACTGTGCTGGATGATATGTTTGTGATAACAGCAGCTGAATGTGTATCTGCCATGCCTTTGTGGTAACTCACTTAGACTATAGTGTGCAAGGTTGGGGAACCTGGGCACAATGAGAGCTGTTGGCTACAGAGTGCCTAAGGCACTGTGGACGATGTGTAGGTGGGTATGTTCGGGTGTGCAGGAGGCTCAGCCTTTCTGACCTCCGGTTACTTCATCTTACACTGAGTTGGCCTCCACATTGCTTAACTGGTGTGGGCATTGCTTACTGCTGCCAAAACAGGTGTAACCCCACTTGCTGCCATATACCCCTGCGCTACTTCTTGTATTTAGCTCACATTTGTTGTCCAGGACAATCAGACTGGATGCTTCCCCACTGTCAGCGGTGGCCCGGGGAGTGCAGCTCCACAGTAAACCCCAGTTACACATTACACGTACTACTGAGGTGTACACATTCATAGAGAGTAACAGACTTACCATAGCTACGTACCACATTCTTCATGCTTAGTTCACATTAACATGTCGGTATTATACATGCTTAGGTCAGGTTTACATGTCAGGTATGACTGTTGACAAAGGTCAGTTTAAGGTGAAGTGAGATTCCAGTTTAACAGTTCTGGATAGGTTACACTCAGGTATTCGGTTTAGGTTTGGTTATGCCATACCTGTGTGGTAGAGTAGAAGAGAATAGTGGAGGGGTAGGTAGGTAGGTAGAGGGGGGGACACTGTAACTGTATAGTAGGCCGTTGGAATGATTGGTGGGGGAGCAATAGGTAAGGTTTGCAGGATATAGGGACAATACAGTTACAACTGCTGAATCCTACACAAATGCACTCTATAAACACTTACACAAGTGCATGGATTGTGCTATCCCAAACAGAACCAAGACGCTATCCTCCAAAAAAAGGAAGCCAATCTGGTGGTCTCCTGCCATAAACAAACTGTACAACAGAAGGAAGAAACTGTTGCAAAAGAGAGTAAAATTCCATGAGTGGAGGAGCTCCCTGGTCCGCCGCAGTAAGAAGGTGAGATCCCTTATAAAATCCACCAAAGCTAGTTATGAAAACAAAATTACCACTAATTCTAAGGACAACCACAAAGCATTCTACAGCTATGTCAAGGATCTCGATGGCAACACCCAGATCTGCTCTGAGTTACAGCAAAAAGACATGAAAATTACAGAACCAACTGATATTGCTAACATCCTGGCAGATAGGTTCAGTGCTAACTTTACCCCCCCTCACCCCCTAAAGGGGCCATATCTATACAGGAAGAATGCAGAATCCCTGTAATCACAACTAGGCAGGTAAAAGCTGCACTCTCTAAAGCCAAAAAAACAGCATCCATGGGAGCAAACAACATCCCAGGCTGCGTTTTACACGAACTTCTGAACGAACTGGCTCCCCACTTAAGCACCATGTTCAATAATAGCCTCACATCAGGCTTTGTGCCCACTGAATGGCACACAGCAACAGTTATCCCACTCCACAAAAGGGGAGCCACCACTGATCCCGGGAACTATCAACCTATTAGCCTGACAAGCCTGGTCTGCAAGGCCATGGAATGTACCATCATGGAACTCATAAAAAAAAGACACTGGTAACCTCCAAACTCTGGATCCCACCCAGTTCAGGTTTGTGAAAGGCAGATCATGCCTCCTGAACCTGATTGACTTCTTTGAGGCAGTCACCAAAGCCGTAGATGAGGGTAAGGTGGTTCACACAGCCTATCTTGACCTCGCCAAGGCTTTCGACACCATCCCCCATTCTGGAATTATAGCTAAACTCACTAAACTAGGTATAAATCCCTAAGTCACAAGATGGGTTGAAAAATGGCTCACTGACAAAACCCACACTGTAAAAGTTGCAGACTCCAAATCTGATCTCAAAGCAGTGACAAGTGGAGTACCACAGGGTTCCGTCCTGGAACCGCTCCTGTTTGGTATTTACTTCTCTGAAGTACAGGCTAACACAGAAGGCCTCTGGCTAATGAAGTTTGCATATGATTGCAAACTAGGAGCCATAGTCAAGTCCCCAAATGATTTGGACATCTTACAGAAGGGCCTCGCTGAGACAGATGCCTGGTGTCAGAGCCATGGCCTCAAGCTCAACGCCAAAAAGTGCAGTATTATCCCCTTTGGTAAAAACTCTGTACCCATGAGCTACCACATAGGCAGCAATCTACTTAACACCGAATGTGTGATAAGAGACCTTGGGACCCAGATAGACAGTAGTCTCTCCTTTGATAGTCACATCGCCACAGTAGTCAGGAACTCCTTCTACATGGCACACCTCATCATAAAGGGTTCTTATCCAGGAAAAAAGAGCTCATTCTTCCCCTCTACTCAACACTCATTAGACCCATTATAGAGTACAACACCCCTTTTGGAATGTACCTCACAAGACATCTGCAACAGCTGGAAAGGCCACAGAAGTATCTCACACAGAGGATTACTGGCCTCAAACAAATGCCCTACACTGACCGCCTCAAAAAACTCCAGCTTTACTCCGTAGCATATCGCCTACTCTGAGGTGATCTCTGCCTAACATATAAAGCTATGTCAAACCCAGAGCTGTTGGACATGCTACACCTAAAGAAATCCCAATTCCTCCGAACTACATGCTCTAGGGACCTAAACCTTGTCATCACAATAAACAGGACATGCTGGAGGGATAGATTCCTGTCCCAGAGACTTACCATACACTGGAACAGGCTACCCATCTATGTCAAGCAAAGTTCTTCATTAGCACTTTTCAAGAAAAATCTTGATGAGTGGATAGGAAATAGGAAATACACCCCGGGGATTACTTCTGTGTCTGCTCAACAGTGGCACAGGAAAATAACTTTCTTGAGTGGCGTAAGCCAAAGAACCTTGTTGGCTAGGCTTACGTAGGCCCTTAGGCCGATAGCCTAGTACCTACCTATGAACCTATGAACCTATTTGTATGCAAGGCAGGGCAGGAGGTGTCAGTTTCACTAGTTGGTGTAGGGGTATAGAGTGTTACTTGAGGGGGACTTCACCAGGTGGTGAGCATGTGCTGATCCAAGTGTGCTTGAGGTGTTCCTTCATGTGTTATTTACATGTGTTGTGTGGGACAGCTGAGGCAATACACGTGGGTAGGAGGTTCCAGATTCTGCCAATACAGTTGGGGAAGAGGGTGTCACCTACTTGTAACTGTGAACATTAATAGTAATGAAACAGGGGTCGATAGGTAAGTGGTGTTAATGGGGCATGCAGGGGGGCAGATAGTAGAAGAAATGTCCAGGGATGTGCAGGAAGGCTGATGGGTAGCTCCATAGCTGGCCATTTCTTCTACAGCAACAGCTGTGTATATACACTGCATTTGGGGGTAGGTTTGGACATTCACACCCCTGGGTGGGAGTGAGAACAATAATAATACCTTGTGATGCCAGTTAGTTCGGCTGACATGCCTACAGTGGGGTGTTGCAGCCATGTGTTCTTTGGTGTTATTTACTAGGATTTGCAACAACACACCTGGTTATACTGTACTTTGCCGTGTAAAATACTGTGTTGCAGTGGGACCCGTACCGAGCGTGGCTAATCGTTAGATGGAGGCTCTGCTCAATGCACACTATTGCTTACATCCATGGGGCGGTCTGAATAGGACCAGTCCAGCCAACACCTGCATGCCTAGGCCCATAATTGCATACCCATAGTCCCCCCCCTGCACCTCCTCTATAGCACTCATCCATACTCTGGGTGCACGTCGGGTCTAAACACACCACTATACACTGCCCACTCTCCACTTCATGGGACCCATCTCGTAAGTTGACTCGACCGATGGGCCATCAGGCTTTCCCACCCTTCTTGTCCGGGTACATACACGCCCCACCTTGATAAGTCATTGCATGGGCGGCCTCCTATTACAAAACAATTTTTGGGGTGTCCCGCAATGGAAGCTCCTGTCTCTTTTCCAAGATTAGATTTAGCGGGTCCACTGTGTTCCTCCCCTCTGGTTGTATCCTGCCTTTGGTTTGGGGAGCAGTGGATTGTTTACATTGTTTGTGTGTTTGTTTGTATGTTTCCCCTGTCTGGTGGGGGGGGGTTGATGCTACGTGCTACACGTTTGTTGATTGGGACCCTCACCCTCATTGGCACGGCCTGTGAACATATGTAATTCTTAAGTGCTGTATCATATCATAGCTATATATCTGTGTGTATGTGTATATATATATATATATATATATATATATATATATATATATATATATATATATATATATATAGATATATACACACACACACACACACACACACACACACATATATATATATATATATATATATATATATATATATATATATATATATATATATATATATATGTATATGCATATATATATGTATGTATGTATATATATATATGTATCTATATATATATATATATATATATATATATAGATATATGTAGTTATATATATATAGTTGTATATATATCTAAAGACATGTGGATGTATGGGTGGCTGCATATGTACATGTCTATATGTGGGTATTTATATATATGTCTGTTTCTGTATGTATACATTTGTACTACAGAGAGGGAGAGGTATACATCTATTTAGGTATGGGTATATATACACACTCATACCTCTACATATTTAGCTACATATCCTGTAATGTTGACTGGTATTGCTGGATACTGTGTTGCGTGTGCATACCAGCCAACCTTGTGTGCCACATATGCTTTATGATACCTACAACTAAATATGTTAGTGTGCACAGAGTCACACGTGAAATCTGTTGTTAGTACCAGGAATACATTTGTCCCATGCAGGACACCCCGAACATTGGCTATTCAACTTTCATCTACACCCAGAGTTATATAGGTACCCATGGCTATGTGCATGGACTATGGCGTGTGCCAGACCTAGGATACTTGGGTCAGGACAACGCTTGGGTTGGGTCCAGAGAGGGGGACTGGAAGGGGGGCAATGTGCGGTGGTGTGGTAGCTATGGGCTGGTAACCAGGGTAGGGATGGTGGCTGCGTGTGTGCAGCAGGTGGTGGGAAGTGGAACTGTGGGTAATGAATGTATGGGTTGGGAATGGCCTGGGTTGGATGGCCCTGTACTGCTCGACCAGCCTAGTGGGTGGGGGAGAGGGTTATGCGATTTCCACACGTGTAACATAACAGAGGGATAATTTAAATCCCTATTTCAATGACACACGTACAATACAATGAGCTTGGTAGTGTTTTGCAGGGCAGAGGTGTTTGGCTGGGCAGGGGGTATGCCAATTCGTATGTGACGTATATTGTTTGGGGCCTCTCCAGCCCATTAACGGTGCATGTGGACATATATGTTTCTGTTCATCTTCCATTGCTATCTACAGATGTCTGTCCATATATACCTCTGTAGGTATATATATATATATATATATATATATATATATATATATATATATATATATATATATATATATATATATATATATATATGTGCTTACATATTTCTAACTATGTCCATATATACCTACGGAGACATATATCTGCATACATATATGTAACTTGCTGTGTATATGTGGACATATAGATGTTGACATATATATGTGTAGTTGTCGGCATTTGCATGTATATCTGTTCATATATTTGTATATATATGTATATATCTCTGGATATTTATATATAAATATATATATATATATATATATATATATATATATATATATATATATATATATATATATATAGATATATGTATATATATATATATATATATATATATATATATATATATATATATATATATGACTACATCTATAGATATGTTATATCCTTTTAGATAGTACTATATTTGCACACACATGTCCATCTAGCTGTAGGTGTACATTCTCTGTACTGTTGCATGACTGGGCTGGGGTTAAGTTTCTGACAACATACAATTTATGCATATTTGGCATGGCTTAGTGGTAAATCATTTTGTGTATGGTGTGAATGGTCCTGGGTTCTGGACTTGCAGACGCGGTTTGTTTTGTTGCTGGGCAGAACACTGGCCATTGGATACGGTGTGCTTATGACACTTACAGTGGTTGTATGCGGGTTTGTGCAGAGGTAAGCACTGCTAACTTCCGGTCACAGTGTCTTCCACCCAGTTAGTTTCTCCTTTGCTTAATCTGTGTTGGCAGTGCTTAACCCCGCACAAATGCACTTGCACACGCTTACCAGTGCTTACATATGCTTACTACTGCTTATCTGTGCTTACTGCTGCCTTATTCATTATGATACTGACTCTTCACATGTGCATTTCCTGCAATACTCCTGTTCATAAAAATGTGTGTTATTTACTGAGTTTTGCATTACAAATATTGCTTATACTATGCTTTGCCATGTAAAATAGACTGTGCTGCGCTGGGACTCGAACTGGGAATGCCTGCTCGTTATACGAACACTCTACCCACTACACTACTGCTGACATGCTTCATTTGCACCCCTGGGATTCAGGTTACTGGCTAAAGCTCTTGCCACCCCTATAGTGCCTTTTTTAGGCAAGGTTCAAAGGATAAAACCACCACCGTAACAGATACAAGCATGCAAAATCTGAAGATAATGCTATTCAATGCTAGAAGTCTAAACCTCAAAATGCACTCTCTCGAGGCACTCCTAAAAATGGAGAACATCGATATCTGTGCAGTGACTGAGACCTGGTTTAAGGCTCCAGAGAGCACCCCTGCAATACCAGGCTACAATTCTTACTACAATTTTCGGCCACAAAACCAAGACCGAAACACTAAAGGTGGAGGAGTGTCCATATTCACCAAGGATATTCACACCTCCAGGCTAGTTGCCCAACACAATACATCTGAAATTCTCCAGGTGCAATTAACACTAGGTAAGACTGCAATCCAAATTGTAACTTGCTACAGATCCCCCACCATACCCCAAGATTCTCACCACACCTTCCTAAACATACTGGAAAATATTAAGATACAACCAAACACCCTAATACTAGGTGATTTCAACTACCCTGCCATTAATTGGGAAAACTACTTGGGTACCAAATCCTTTTCCCAATGGTTCTTGGAATTCATAAATTCCAATGCCCTGGATAAACTAATCCATTGTCCCACCAGGGGCTCCAATATCCTAGACCTGGTCATTACCAACATGGGAGATAGATGCTCCACACCAGTGGTCACCCCCTCATTGGTCAGGTCTGACCATAAGCAAATCACCCTTGACATCCACATCCCACCCACACCCTCCCAGTAAGGAAACCTCCTTAAAAAACTTCTCCAAAGCCAACTTCATGCTACTGAAGTCAAAAGTGACAAACTTCACAACAGCCACGCAGACGGGATCTGGAAGTTCGACTGCAGAATCCTACACTAAGGCACTGTACGAGCACATCCACTCGTGCATGAATCGTGCCATCCCAAATAGAACCAAGATGCATCTGGTGGCCCCCTGCTATAAACAAACTATACAGCAGAAGGAAGAAACTGTTGCAGAAAAGAGGAAAATCCCAGGATGCAAAAAACTCCCTCACCAGCCTCAGTAAGAAGCTGAGATCCCTCATAAAATCCTCAAAAGCTAGTTACAAAAATAAAATTGCCAAAGATTCCAAAGACATCCACAAGGCATTCTATAGTTATGTCAAGAATCTAAATGGCAATGCTCAGATCTGCTTTGAGCTACAACAGAATGGCATTAAATATACTGATCCCAAGGATATTGCCAATATCCTGGCAGATCGATTTAGTGCCAACTTCACTCCCTCTCACCCCCTAAAGGGCCCATCTCAATACCAAAAGATTGCCAAATTCCGATAATCACAGCCACACAGGTAGAAACAGCACTCTCCAAAGCTAAGAATACAGCATCCATGGGACCAGATGACATCCCAGGCTGTGTACTACATGAACTACAAAATGAACTGGCACCCCACCTAAGTGTCATGTTTAATCATAGCCTCACCTCAGGCTTCATGCCCACTGAGTGGCACACAGCTACAGTTATCCTGATCCACAAGGGAGGATCCACCTTGGATCCTGGGAACTACCGTCCCATCAGTCTGACAAGCCTGATCTGCAAGGGCATGGAATGCACTATCATGGAACTTATAAACAAAGACATTGGCAACCTCCAGACACTGGACCCCACCCAGTTAGGGTTTGTGAAAGGCCAATCTTGTCTCCTGAATCTGACTGACTTCTTTGAATTGGTCTCCAGAGCTGTGGACGAGGGTAAGGAGGTCCACACAGCCTATCTGGACCTCACCAAGGCCTTCGACACCATCCCCCACTCTGGAATCATAGATAAACTTACTAAGCTGGGAAATTTCCAGGGAATTGTTATCCCTACGTCACTCGATGGGTTGCCAACTGGCTTACTGACAGAATCCAGACTGTAAAAGTAGCCGACTCCAAATCCAGCTCCAGACAAGTGACAAGTGGAGTACCTCAGGGTTCAGTCCTGGGACCACTCTTGTTTGGCATCTACTTCTCTGAAGTACAGGCCAACACTAAAGGACTCTGGCTAACAAAGTTTGCAGATGATTGCAAACTGGGAGCCATTATTGAATCCCCAAATGATGTGGATATTCTACAAAAGGGCCTTATAGAAACAGATGCCTAGTGCCAGAGCCATGGGCTCAAGCTTAATGCCAAGAAATGTATAGTCATCCCCTTTGGAAAAAAGCATGTACCCATGAACTACCACATAGGTGGCAGGACACTAAACATCGAAAGTGTGATGAGAGACTGAGGGACACAAGTGGACAGTGGTCTCACTTTCGATAACCACATCACCACAACAGTCAGGAAATCCTTCTACATGGCACACCTCATCACTAAGGGCTTTTCATCCAGAAAAAAGGAGGTCATTGTCCCACTGTACTCATCCCTCATAAGACCCATTATAGAGTATAATGCCCCATTTGGTATGTACCTCATAAGACATAGGAAACAGCTGGAAAGGCCACAGAAATACCTCACTAAAAGAATCATAGGCCTAAAGCAGATGCCATATGCTGACCGTCTAAAAAAACTCCAGCTATACTCTGTGGCATATCGTCTACTCAGAGGTGATCTCTGCTTAACATACAAGGCCATGTCAAACCCTGAGCTGTTGGACATACTCCACTTAAAGAAATCCCAATCCCTCAGAGCCACACACTCCAGGGATCTAAACCTTATCATCACAATGAACAAAACATGCTGGAGGGATAGGTTCCTGACCCAGAGACTCCCCATACTCTGGAATAGACTGCCCATACATGTCAAGCAGAGCACCTCATTGGCCCTCTTCAAAAGGAACCTTGATGATTGGATGGGAGATAGGAAATTCACCCCGGGGATCATGTCAGTCGCCCTGTTAGACAGGGGCCCAGAGAAGTAAATATTGTGGGAAAAAATTTCCAGGGAATTGTTATGGCTAGGCTTGCATAGGCCTTAGGGCCGATAGCCTAGTACCAACCTATGAACCTATGAACCTATATCTTCCTTGTTATCCTCTTCAGCCTTTTAGGCTGCTTTCACCATGGCTAAGCATTGGGCACACCTGCACACCTACAGTTAGCTGTACTCAGAGCTTTAGACACCAATACGGGGGTTTCTTCTTTTGATCTTTATGTCCTGTTGCTGTTGTACACATGGAGGACTGTTGGTGGGGATATGTGGACACTTACGAGCGATATCGCTCATTTATTTCCACTTTCTGCTGTTCAACATTGCAGGGGTGTGTTTATTCTGAGGGCTCTGCTGTCAGACATGCCCCCTGCACTCGTACACGCTCCGAGTAAGCTTGGGGGATCGGGCAGCGTGCCTTCATTACTATTCATGGCACACTGCCGTCCTGCTCCTAAGCGGCCACTTCCATGCAGGACTAGACTAGTCCTGCACAGCAGATTAGTAAATCTGGGGGAATATTTTGCAAATCCAAACATTCTTAAACCCTCTGAGCATTTTTGATCCAACTATATCTAGGAGGATTGTTGTTCCAGTTATTAACCATCCTTTGTCTGAAAGAATGCCTCCTTATGTTATCTGTCAGACGCTGATTTTGTATCTCAGCTTGAGTTCCTGTTTTTTATACTTGCAGTTGTTTCAAATATGGTACCCATTTGAAGTCCCTGAATCTCCTTCATGTAATTATAAATATTTATCATCTCTCTTTCAGCCACCTTTCCTCATGATTGTATGTGATCATCTCTTCAAGTTTTGTTGTGTAAATATGTAAATATATAGAGAAAGAAACTTAATGATTCTCTGAATTGCTTTACTTTGAGCTTCTTTGATCCTATGTGTGACCCTGAACCATTGGATTGACTGCAAAACCAGTCTGATAACAAGTAGGATGAGTCTTTTTCTACTATTTTAGTATGTTTGTACTCATTTAAATACTAATGCTTTGTACAATGGTTATATTTCATCTAGAACTCAAAAAATTAGCTTTTACTCTAGGAAAGGTCATAGAACTGGATGATGCGAAGCAGAGATTTGGACTACATCTTAGAAACTGCCTTCCCTACCAGATACTGATAACAGAGTATAGACACAGAGAAAAGGATAGTGGAATGTTAACTGAAATCGGAGTCATTGAAGAGTTTTCACTTGAGTCTAGAACAGTAGGTGCTGTTAAAAAAGGGATCATTATTAGATTATATAAACACTGCATGATACTATAAAAAAAAACAATCAGAGCAGTTTATAAATGATTGGAAAAAGAAAATGAAAAGGCAATTATCAAATGATCTGTTGACATCTTTGCAGCTCCCGAGTATGGAACAAACTGCAGAATATTTAGGATTTTTGCATAGGGCTGTGCACACAGGTATTTTATACCCCAAGCAGGCTTTAGAGGTATAGAACAAATGCTGGAGGTGTGATGGAGCACAGACAGGTTATTTGCATCATGTTTTTTTTTAAGAATGTAGCAAGTTGGCAGTTTTCAATTTGGTTGGAGCAAATGGAGGCAACTAAATGAATATAGAATATAAAGTGCAAAGACATACTAAGGCCTTACTAAGGTTAGTGCTATTGGCTGCAAAAAAGTAAATTACTTGAAACTGGAATTGAAAATGTAAACCAACTGTAAATCGATATTCAATAGTGCAAATGAGTGAAACCACTGGAAGTGAGATCTTTAGAAAAGGACATAGAAAATTACATTTAAATAAATGAAATTTCTTGGAACAATACATGCAGAGTAACATTTTTGAAAAGAAGTGTGGTTTAAAGAAAAGCAAGGATTGATCAATTTATCTAATGGAGTGAACTGAAATACTTAAAAAATATATGTGTTACTGCAGGATAGCAACAAAGGAAAATGTTATTATGGTGTGCCTCCTTTTCCTTTACTTTATGTGTTCTCAATGTGATGATTTAATTAGAATTTTTATAAAAAAAATAAGCTGGGTTTACCCTTTTAAGAGTAGAAGAGATGAGACTATCCCCGGGATTCATGAAGCTTGAGCCAGGTGCAGGCATAGCGTAAGCGGTATAACGCCAAATATGGCCGTCGAGCGATTCAGGTACGATCCAATTCCACTTGCACTACCGGCGTATGCCAGAACTGCGCAGCCCCCGGCTTAGGTATGCTAATCACCCCATGTGCAGTGTCGCACCATGCAAATGAAGGCATATAGTGATTCATGAAGTGGTGCAGGCGTAAGCCACGGAAATGTAAACCAAAAAACACGGTTTACATTTTCCCAAACAGAACATCGGAGCTATGGAAGAGGGCCAGACCCAGGTATCACAACGTTAACATATGCCAATGGCGAAATACACAGCCAATGGCATAAGAAAAGACGCACAACACGTAAATAACATTTAATGTCATGTCCACACTAACGCACAGCACAACCGCAGGACATGTGTGTGGAAGCTGTAACATAAAGAAATAATATAAAAATGTCATAAAATCGCAACGTAATAGAAATCAGGTTTACAGCATAATACACAATGGTAGGCATGGAACACCACAACCAAGGTGCAAGGGTTGCTAAGGGCCTGCGATAGTGTTCGGCGTGGTAGCTATGAATTAGTAGTCAATGCCATGCAAATGAGGCAGATAATACTGAATCGCAAATATCCCGCCGGATGAAGGTTGTACCATACGGCGCAGCGGTATAACACTGAGGAGTGGCTCAGAGGAGATACATGACATCAGCAGAGGGGTGTGCCACCATAGCAGTAAGCACATTGGAGCAATGCAAATCTGGCCTGTCCATTGCTAAGCAAAGCTGCAGGACAGGGGTGGGGATGAATGTATAGAATCATTTAGCTTAGAGCATACATGATGCCCAAAAGCGCATGTGTACGGGGATGAAAACGTGCCCGAAACCCAGTAATCGGACGCACGCGCCGCAAACAATAGCACAAACAGGAAGGTCAGGGGAAGAAAAGAAGGAAATGCAGAAGTAGGGTAATTAGAGTACTAATGAGCAATCAACACCAATCAACC
>NC_056729.1:1305802016-1305827016 GCF_019279795.1 Protopterus annectens
TTTTCAGTAATCTCGGTAGCATTCTGTAAATGCGTAATGCTGTAGTGTGATAAGGTAGTTAGGTGTATGTTCAACTCCCAGCCCTGCCAAGTGTGTGTGTGTGTGTATATATATATATATATATTTTTTTTTTGTAATATGTATGTGGATATTAGCACTATTGAATGTGCTGCATTATCTGTACATGATCACCTTGGCTGTATCTGAATGTGCTATGGCTCTGTGATAGTACACATACTGTGTGCTGTAGTGATCCTGGGTTATAGTTGTGTAGTGACCAGTTATTTTGTTGCTGGGTATTACAAGGGACATTGAAAACAATGATAGTACAGCACCTTTAAACGGTCATGTGCACATCTCAGCAGCAGTCAGCAATGGTTATTACTTTGGAGGATGAGTATGGCTCATATAACTATGTATTAAATGACAATACTATGCAAATCAGGTTAACATTACTGACACCCGTTTATCCACAGGTTGTGATACAGATCCCAAGAAAGTATGTGTATACATTGCCAGGTGCAGGATTGGAATATGGTTGAATGCATGGAGGGGTGTCCATGACCAGGAATGGCGATCTGTACAGCCTGGCAGTAACAGTCTGCGACTGTCCCACAACCTCCAGTATATGGCTGACGCATGCTGAAACAGTGTACATGCAGAGACACACATAAAACAAACAGCTAGGGATAACACATACACACACACATTGCATCAACATTGGGCCATGCAAAACCTGTTGTCCCTCACACACACACAAATGCATACATGTTGATTGGATGGTTCAATGACAGGCTCTGGAAAAGAAACTACATACCCTGTGCATATGATGACACCTGTGCCACCTCTTGTAATGTGTAACATTGATGCAGGTACAGACTAACATGGTGCTGATGCACAGGGTGGCTTCATAGCACTGTAATAATATTACAATGTTGTTAACACAAAGTGTGATTTCCTTCTAGGTGTATGTAAGCAGGCATGATACATTACAGCTATGATCATCAATGTAGTATAGTGTACAGCACTGTTAATTCTGAAGATGTATTATCCATCCATGTGCCATTTGACTGACATGTGTAGTATTGGCAGCATGTGTTTCAGAGTGTGCAGTACGTGTGTGATGTGTGTAGTACAGATTTTCATGCATTTATATGTGAACATGCTGAAGGTGCACCTTCTGCATGTACATGTATAGTGGACACATTGGAATGGTGACATGCCCTGTATTACACACTGTTAACACTTCATAGTTTCTATTGGTGGCCAGTATGCATTATACTACACATATTGTTGTACTTGTCTACACATGTGTGATTGCTATGGTTTTACACGGTGCTGTGGGTGATACTGTTACTGTCTGTGATTGTTTTGCATTATGGTAGTAGACACGACCTCAACAGTCTGAATAACCAATTGTTATATGATATCTTCACAACTGACACACACACATGTAGGACACACAGTAGCATGTGGATCCTACATGTACTATACTATACCAGTTCGCACTGGTATTGACCGCCACACATTGCTGGGACCATTACTGTTTGACATATAGCCATGTTAGTTACAAGCAAAGACAATAGGGATATTCCTGTCCACATCTGGGAATTCATACTGTGGCCTAGAATGCATTCTGCACATGACACAGTTATTCTACACAAGGGTATCATACAGACAGATACGTGTTATCCAACCCATGCTGTAAACCTATAAGGCTAAAAAGAGTCAGTTATCCACATTTACTACACATACATTAACAACAGTAACACATAGGTATTACACCCCAATATGTATAATGGGTAACAATGTGTACATATAGATAAGTGCTATGTCATTTGTCATTTGATATTTGCATTTACAATGGTATTTTGAAGTACATCACTGTATCACATATGCAATGAGAGTTCTGCATGCATATCCTCCAAGGTGGTTGTACAACTATGATGAATGTCCATTATTGACATACTTTGCTGTTTTTGAACTGTTCTGCAGTAATACACATACATGAACAGTCACTCACACTATGTATATACACTGTCATGTGTGTGTTTGTGTGTGTGTGTGACACAGATGACCTAGGCCACAGACAATTCTGGTAGATGTATTTGACAAGTGCTTTAATGCTCCATCAGATGTGTCCAGGCACCAGAACTGTGACTTGAGAGGCACAAACACATGCTAAAGTAAAGTTTCTGTATGTGCGTGTGCCTCATTATGGCATTCCTGTTCATGTGTGTGTGCATTTCTGATGTGTGTCATCAGCCACAGTTGAACTGCACATCCAGCATCCCCCACTAGGTGACCATGAGGGTTGTCCCCATTGCCAAATGTTTTGTACAGCTGCGTCAGATGCCACATATCGGAAGCATTGCAGCTTCCAGGGCATCCAGCACACACATTCATTATTATGGGCTGGCCATCACACACAAACCACCACTTCATGGAGGGGAAGCCCTTGTGGATGATGTAGGCCCTACCACACTCACTGGCTGGTGCTTTGATGCATATGTGTGTGCAGTGTATTGCACACAGTACTTAGGGTATTTCATTATTGTGTGGAAAAGACACATATTGCTGCCCAATACCTTATGGGAATTGGGGATATATACATCATCACTGACATGTGCTGACATGGCATTCATGAACTGGTGCAGTACCCTGGATGCTGATGTTTGTAAAATCCACATCATATCACCAGTTGATCTCTGGAAGGTACCTGTTGTGAGTATCCTTAGGGCAACACATACCTTGGTTTCCACTGGGATAGGTTTCCCTCTGTTGGTTCTGTGTGTGAGACATGGCCTGCACAGCTCCACAATCTTCTGCAGGAGGTCTCTGTCCACTCTATAGCGCTCTACTATCTCCAGCTCATGTAGCCCCTGGTAGGTTACCCTGTGCCTGCACACTCCTCTCCATCTACTCACTGTGTGATGCTGAGCAGCATTCCATTGGCACAACCCTCCACATGTTGCATATGTTGACATATAATAGCAATGGCAGCCCCTAACATTATGTTGTCTCAGTTAAGCTTTTACAGTTTTCACTTCTCTTAGTATACTACAGTGTTGCAGTGTGTCTGAGAAAAACATGGTGGAATGCTGTTTGTAGAGTTGTACGTGCTGTGCTGTGCTGGCCTACTGTACTGGCTGTGTAATATACTCAGTCTGATTGTTTTCACCTGCTAGCTGTGGTAGTTCTCCTTGGTTAACTTACTGCTATTTGTTTACCTTCCTTTTCACTGTTTGTGCCCACAGTGAGCGGCGCTGCACATAGGAGCACAGTGAAGTGCACATCCGCTTCCACGTGTGCACACAGGCTTATACATGCGTACCAACACTTACACTGGCTTACACAACATTACACGGGCTTCAACAATCTTACAGTAGCTTACTCGTTCTTCAACTCGCGCACACGGGCAGGCACACATGCACACATGCTTACTTGGGCTTACAGGCTTGCACGGATGCAAGCACACTTCACCAGGGTTGCAAGGAACTTCAGTGATATCCATGGCGTACTTTACCTAGGATAAATCATAACACGCCTCTTCCACTGATGAGTCACTGACAGCAAACATGTGACACACTGCTCCAATAAGATTACAGTGTTTTATACATACACACTCATGATGTCACCTATCTTCTACGCTGATAGTCCCCTTAACCTACTCTTACACTGTAGAGGCTTGGCCCATATGGCATGACAAATTGTGCTTCACTATCCTCAGCCTCAGTTGCATAGGATTGCCTACTAATGCTTGGTTACATCTCTGAGAGTGCGCTTCCACACATAGCAACCACTACTCAGTAGCCATGTTGTCTTTAGCTTGCCATTCACCTGCATGACGAACTAGCTTTTAACTGACATTTCAATTTGTATGTATATTTTACATATTTGTCTTGTTTTGTATGCACAGCATGTACTCTCGCCGCTGCGCTACGCTTAAACACCGGAGATCGGGGGAGGACAACTAGAGTTTTATTCATTTCCAATGGAAAAACATGCCACTGGCCTTATATTTGGCCATTGGCATGCTTCTTCAACTAAATCCATCCTTTATTTGCAGATGACATTGCTCCGTTTAGCTACTTGCAGAACGTTACTCGGTTAACATCCGTGTACATTTCTGCACATAACTCTACTCTTGCACGGACAGCTTACTGTTTCATGTATCGCATATTTTACATCATTTGCATAGCTTTCACCTACAAATGGGGTAATTTGCATATTCTAACATTGTCCGTGCAACGTTCGTTTTAGGGGCTGTGTTACATGCTCCTACAGGATATTGCTGAATGGCTCGGCAGACATCTTGCCTTTCTCTACTCTTACTCTACTCGTACACACCGACCAAAGCTTTGTGAATCCTGGCCTAAGCTTTGCTGTGTGCTAATATGTCTATTTGTGGAGTAAGCATGGCTGTAGGTATGTTTTGACCTGCTACGTCTGTCATTTCTACAGAGCAGCTCCCACTTTCATCATTTGTAGAGGTGACAGCCCTATAGGAACTATATGTACAGCTGTGACATTTGACAAGTCCACACATACCTGCGGTCAATACTAAACTGACTACTTCAGCACTTTTCATACCTTCAGATTTGTCTTGTAGTGGTATAGTCGATAATACTGTTTCCTATAACATGTTTTTGATACAAGATATGTCATTTTATTACACCACTACACACAATATATGAAGAAATCACAGGCCAGATGCCATTACATTCCTTTTGCAGGACACACCCACCCAGAGTGTTGTGTTCCTCACAAAAGCCAACAGGTGCTAATGCAAACATACTCTGCTATCATCTACCTTATGTGTTCGCCGGTATTTGCGCTTTCCGTTAGTGGCAGAACTCACATGCGAGTGTGGGAGACTGAACACTGTATCGGGGACACTGCATAGCACCCTGAGGGACACATTTATGTTGTTTATATTAACCTTCCACATTGACTATCACAGGGCATAAGTATTCATCCAAATTTATCGAGGTACATGCTTTTGACTTATACATGTTTTGTCATTTGTCATCATGTCTTCTTCACACCTGTCCACCTAATCTCACTAGTTCTGTACATTTATTTAGATCAGGGTTACCTTCATACCTCTCAACTGTACACATTTTGGGTAAATGTCCCAAACTTAGACTTCTGATTTTGTTCCTTTTTTAATAATATTGTGCCTTTCTGGCAATTTAGTGGCAAGTCATTAGGGACTGTGGGGTTAGACAACAATGACAGACATTAGTAGTTTACAATTAATAACCCTCAAAACATTCATACTAATGAATGATCCATTATTCTATCAACGTTCTGACTTTGTATGAGGAATATTTGAAATATTCCCTATTTGTACTTATTTTAAAATGCCTTTGTCCAGATATCTTATTCTGATTGAGAGGTATGGTTACCATCTTAATTGTACGCATGTACGTCCATGATAATCGCTTACACTACACTAATATAACCCCCTACATCTTCCCCCAATAGTTTACACAATATCCAGTAGATGGGTTCTTCATTTTTGGAAGTTAGAGGCGTCTGCTATACCCACATAGGAATATTAATCACTCCCATGGGGTGGACCTCATAAATCTGTGCCAACCAACACCTAGGCACCTAGGCCCATTATTGCATACCCATTATTCCCAGACCTGACACCCCTCCACAGTAGTCATAACACATATTTAATGTGAGCGATAATAAAGTATGAAGACACTTCTAAGCACTATCCACTCTCCGCATATCGGGACATATGTCATACATTCTGTCAACACAAGTGTTATTACACTTGCACAAGCTACTGTTGCATGTACAGCTATATTGTAGTTGCGGATGACACTTCTTTGCAGCAATCATTACAGGACAGTGCGTGTATAGATTCACAATTTCTGGGGTCCTGCAAAGGACACCTATATCCATGTTTAAAGAGTAGGACTTGCAGATCTGGCACACTGATACTTTCCAGGCAATAGTTTTGAGAGCAGCAGTGTAGTTACCTTAATTGCATGTCTGTATGTCTATCCATACTAGCTATGGTGTAACCTATTTATGTACATGTGTTATATCTACGAGGACATTTGTTTATATGTTTGTTAGGTATATATCAATTAATGTTGTATGTGTTTGTGTATATATATATATATATATATATATATATATATATATATATATGTGTGTATATATATATATATATATATATATATATATATATATATATATATATATATATATATATATTTATATATATATATATATATATATGTATATATATATATATATATATATATATATATATATATATATATATATATATATATATATATATATATATATGTCTGTACATTCTTTATTTCATATATTTATTTAGTTTAAGTCTGTGGATATATATCTATACACAAATGTATATATCCATATATAGACATTACGTGTAGAAACCAGCATTCATTTGCTATGCTGTGAGCGGATTACACACGCACAGGCGCACTTGCATTTCCTTATTGTGGGTTACGCGCAGGCGCACATGCATATCCTTATTGTGGGTTACATATGTTTACTAAGTCTTTGTACTTATGTGGCCTTTATTACTTGTGACAGTACCAGTAAAATATCTGTAATCCGGTTAATGGACATATGCGAAACACACGTTCACCTTTACATATTTAAATGTCTGTACAGCACAGACACATTCATTACACTTTGACATTATATGTGCTGTAGTCGTAGTTGAACCGGGACTGCATTCACGTTGGCCGGATGCTGTAACCACTATACTTTTGGTGTTCTGACTCATTTATATGCATACCCATAGTACATATCTACATTAACATATGCCTCACCGCTTCACTTATGACACAGGCATCCATTCTCCTGCTGGGAAAAATGCGGTACTACATATTACACATTCCCTATTCCCTACTGCTCTGGACCCAAGCTGCATATTTAATCACTGCAGGGATATTCAGAACCCCAAGGCTTATAGTCCTGACACATACAAGTCTTTAACTGTCAGGGTGTTCCTGTGGTAATCTGGGTTTAGGCTTGTCCGCCTGGTGAATGGAACTGCCCTGACCGTGTTCAAATGTCAGACAAAGCACATGGACAGAGTTTGTCCATTTTAAACATTTTATCTGTGTTTACAGACACAGGTGTTTGGGCACCTGTCAGCAGCTTATAATGTTGGCAATACATAATATCGGTGGGGGTGGTTACAATACATAATCCACGGTGAGTGGTGTTCCCATTCACATTATTTTACCTGTGTTTACAGACACAGGTGTTTGGGCACCTGTCAGCAGCTTATAATGTTGGCAATACATAATATGGGTGGGGGTGGTTACAATACATAATCCACGGTGAGTGGTGTTCCCATTCACATTTGACTATTTCCTGTATTCATTCATACGAGGATTATTATTTTGGACATGAATTAACTATGAATTAACTACAGGTATGCAGTAGTACAGTAAACATATGTGAAGGTTTGTTACAGTAAAAATGTACGGACCTCTGTAATACTCAGGGACTACCCCACATCCTTCACAACATTTCATGCTAATGTACATAGTATTATTCTGTGAACTTTCGAAGTTTGTGAGAGCAGTATTTACATCTGTCCCTATTTGTCCACCCATCATTTTAGGCTTTGTCCAGATTTTGTTGCTGTAATAGGTTGAGAGGTGGTGTCGGTATGTGATTGAGTTGAATATATACTGTCGATAATTCAGTGGGGAGTAGGGTTGCCACCTCTTCCTCTTTGTGAGGGGAAGTCCCACTTTGGACAGTTGTGTCCTGCGACGAAACCTAAGACATGGCAAATGTCCTGTGATTTTAAGACAAAAGTATATTTCTTATTTTCTTTAATAGTTGCATGATACAGGTATTTTGTATCTGAAACACATAACTATTATTTGGGATAGCATAAGCAATTCAAATGCTATGAAATAAGCTTTTATCTTGGCAAACAAGTGTAATTCTGTCCTTTGCACTGGCCGGGGGTATGTTTTATCCTGCAAATTCACACATTTCTACAAAGGATGTCCCACCTTGGGCATCTGAACAGGTGGCAATGCTAGTGGGGAGACCTGCATGGTGGACAGGTGTTCCATCCTGCGTAGTATGTTTTGCATGTCTGTCTAGAAACTGAACAGTACCGTGACTACACATACATGTTTTGTCCAGATGTGTACAGTACTAGACACTGTGGCGTGTAAACAACTCTGATGTTTCAACAGGTTACTTATCCCACGCAGGATGTACACACATTTTGCCAAAACTTGAATGCGCGGGTATTTGGATTTATGTAACTGTGATGGGATGTTTACAAATGTGGGATACATATTTGCAATCCTGACACTGCCTAGGATGATACTTCCTACTACATATGGGGAATACTCGCTATGTGTAGGTGTACGGCTGTGCAAGGCTGGTAGCTGGATTTGGTGGACATTCGGACATGGGTGCGGGTTATGTGCTATACAGGGGATGTTGCATATTGCATTTGCATGCATGGGTTCTGCATTTGGATGTCCCAGTTCCGCATATAGCATCCTATGTGTATGTGCCGGTTACGTTCCTGTTCATGTGTATAGCAAATTTTAATATTCATATGTTTGTGTGAGTTTGGTATACAATTTGGACTGTCAGGTTTCTTTACGGTTGTTATATGGCCACAACTGCCCAGCTGTGTACTATCACTACCACTGTGGGACTGCTGGTGACCCTGCCCATGGGGCTAGACGTGTGTATTGGCGGCGCGCTGACATGATGCGCTTCACTTCCACTGGGTATAACTACTTACAGTGCAGTACATTATGGACACACGATTTTAAATATCATTTGTTCCATGGACGGAAACTCATATTGTGTTGCGTGCATTTCTGTTTGGTTCTCAATTTTGTGTGGCCGGGAACTGTCTTGCATGCTTTGCATACGTTTCATTATCCACGGACACTGATAGGTGCGATTACTATTGCAGGCAGACTATAATATTCAGCAGTTTAGGTTGCTCATCGACAGCCGACATTGACACGCCTCCGGGCGCAGCTTAGTAATGCCCCATGCACTCGCGCACGTGTCCTATGCACGTGGATGTGGTGGCAGCGCACCTTCATTAATATGCATATGGTGCTACTACACCATATATACGCCATACGGCTGGCACAGGCCTTACACCGGCCTTGCGCCGAGCTTCATGAATCCGGGGGTATGTTTATTCTGATAATCTGATTGTCAAAGCCCACTTAGCAAATTTTGTTTTAACTGGTCACTGTGCTCTTTTGTGCTAAACTGTGTTTTGTTGGTTTATTTTTAGTTGAGATAGATTTCTTTTGTTTGGGATCTTGAACTACTGGTCTGACTCCTTAGTTTACAGTCCTTAGAGATCCCTTAACTATCTCTCGTAAAATTATTCTGTTTTTCATGTAGCCTTGCTTGGTTACTACATGATGTGCTGGCTGGGCCTGTGCTGCCCATGGTTGTGTACTCCTGTTGTAGGGCATGTATAACAGATCCATATAGTACCCATTTGTTCGCATGAGAGTATGTATACCTAGAATTTATTGCTGTACTCCAGCTGGTGAATCTGGGAATTTTGAGGCAATGTTACAATTGCCTTATGTACACAGACAACCCTCTTCTCCTTCCAGCAAACTCTAATACATGTGAGAGATGCAGTTACACAGCCAAACTAGAGGCAGAGCTTTCTCAACCCAAGACTGGCACAGTCAGTCAGGAGAAAAAGGTAACCACCCGCACCACAAATCCAGTCTCACACAGACCTATTGCATCTGCATACCCAACACATAAACACACAAAAACATACTCGGAGGCACTAAATAAAAATCTGCCTAAACAGCAAAGACCTCCTAAGCAGATATCCAAGCAACAGCCACCCCTCAACAATACCCATGAATCACATATCTCACAAAATCAGTGTGCCTCACAGTCACAGCCCTTGAGGCCAAACTACACACCAAATACACTTGTTATAGGGGACTCTATTGTCCATCACACTGACATCCCGCTCACCAGACTGAGCAAGGAGAAGGTCTCTGTAAGCTGTCTGTCGGGTGCCAGGATCCTCTACATAACGCAAGCACTCAGGTCACTCCAAAGCAAGTACAAGTATGACTCCGTCATTGTCCATGCTGGTGTGAATGACCTGAGACGTACCTCCCTGGACTATATGAAAAGAGATAGAGGAGCTCTCTGACCATGTAGCCCAGGCTGGTATGACCCTGACCTTGAGTAGCATATTGCCCTCACCAAGAATTATGCCACAGTATAAAGACAAAGTGATCAGTTTCAACAATTGGCTAAAGTATTGGTGTCATTCAAAGGGGATCCAGTGTCTGTCAGCCTGGGATGACATGCTCGACAAGCCACGTTGCTTCACTAGGGACGGCTTGCACCTGTCACCCTTAGGCTTTCGTATACTGGCCAAGGCTCTTGCCACCCCCATAGTGCCTTTTTTAGGCAAGGCTC
Source organism: Protopterus annectens (assembly GCF_019279795.1). NCBI lineage: Eukaryota > Metazoa > Chordata > Ceratodontiformes > Protopteridae > Protopterus > Protopterus annectens. The sequence continues at coordinate 1,305,812,502 of NC_056729.1, forward strand.
AAAGGACAAACCCACCTCCATAGACAACCCAAGGATAAAAAAACAAAGGGTAATGCTACTCAATGCCAGAAGTCTAAACCTCAAGATGCACGCACTCAAGGCTCTCCTCAGCATGGAGAAAATCGATGTCTATGCAGTAACAGAAACCTGGTTCAAGGCTCCTGAGAGCACCCCAGCACTGCCAGGTTATAACTCATACCATGCGTTTCGGCCCCAAAACTCGGACCGAAGCACAAAAAGAGGGGGAGCATCTATATTCATCAAAGATACCTACACCTCCAGGTTGGTGGCACTGCACGAAGCATCGGAAACCATCCATGTGCAAATAACAGCGGGCAAAACTGCCTTTCAGTTTGTAGCCTGCTACAGAACACCCTCCCTATTACAGGAACCCCACTTGGCATTCCTGACAACACTGGAGAATATGAAGGTCTCTCCAAACACTATGTTATTGGGTGACTTCAACTACCCAAACATTGACTGGGAAAACTACTCAAGCCCAAACACCTTCGCCCAACGGTTCCTTGAATTTATAAACTCTAATGCAATGGAACAACTGGTCACCACTCCAACAAGAGGGAACAACATATTGGACCTGGTCATCACCAACATGGGGACTCTATGTTCCACACCAGAGGTAAACCCCTCATTGGTAAGATCAGACCATAAACAAATTTCCCTGGACATCCATATCCCGTCCCCACCCCCAGCCAAGGAAATCACTGTAAAGAATTTCTCAAAAGCCAACTTTGCACTTCTCAAGACTGAGATGGAATCCTTCAAAGCCCCTGGGCCAGAGGATAATACAGCCCAATCCACAGAATCCTTTACAAATGCATTCTATGAGCACCTGCAGGAATGCATGGATCGTGCTATCCCAAATAAAACTAAGACTCACTCCTCCAAAAACAAGAGACCGGTCTGGTGGACCCCGGCCATAAATAAGCTATACAACAGAAGGAGGAAGCTACTACATGACAGAGCAAAATCCCAAAAAGGGAAGGCATCTCTGATCAGTATTAGCAAGAAACTTTGTTCTCTCATAAAATCATCAAAGGCCAGTTTCGAAAGAAAAATTGCCCTAGACACTAAAGATAATCACAAGGCCTTCTTTAGTTATGTCAGGAACATGGGCAGAAACTCCCAGATATGCTCTGAATTGTTGCATAACGGTACAAAATATACCAAACCAACAGACATAGCCAACATCCTGGCAGACAGATTCAGTGCAAACTTCTCCCCCCCCCCCAAAGGAGCAAATGCCTATCCCAACTGAATGTAACCTCCCTGACATCACAGATGCACAGGTGAAAGCTGCCCTCTCCAAAGCAAAAAACACAGCATCTATGGGACCAGACAGTGTCCCAGGCTGTGTCTTACATGAGCTCCAAGAAGAACTGAACCCTCACATTATGTCACTGTTCAAACTTAGCCTTACTACAGGATATGTACCCAAAGAATGGCGTACAGCTACAGTGGTCCCACTCCACAAAGGTGGTGCCACAACAGACCCCGGAAACTATCGCCCCATAAGCCTGATTAGTCTGGTCTGTAAAGCTATGGAGCGTATTATCATGGAACTCATAAACAAAGACATTGGGAACCTCCAGACACTGGACCCTACCCAATTCGGCTTTATTATGGGCAGATCTTGCCTCTTAAACCTAGTTGATTTCTTTGAAACAGTTACCAAAGCCATAGATGAGGGCAAGGTAGTCAACACAGCCTACCTGGACCTCGCAAAAGCCTTTGACACAATACCCCACTCGGGCATCATAAATAAGTTTACCAGCTTAAATATCAACCCCTATATCACAAGATGGGTTGCAAACTGGCTCAGAGATAGAACCCACATGGTCAGAATCGCAGGTGCCATGTCCGAATCCAATCCAGTTACAAGTGGAGTCCCACAGGGCTCAGTTCTGGGACCTCTCTTGTTCGGTATATACGTCTCTGAGGTTCAGGCTAACACGGGGGGATTATGGCTGACAAAGTTCGCATATGACTGCAAACTGGGGGCCATAATCGAATCTCCAGCCGACACAAGCATCCTCCAAAACGGTCTCACAGAGACGGATGCTTGGTGCCAGAGCCACGGCCTCAAACTAAATGCTAAAAAGTGCATAGTCATCCCCTTTGGGAAAAACAAGGTGCCCACAAATTACCACATAGGTGGTAATCCATTAAGTACGGAAGAAGTAATTAGAGATTTGGGGACAAACATAGATAGTAATCTCTCCTTTGATAATCACGTTGCCAAAGTGGTTAGAAAGACCTTCTATATAGCTCACCTTATCACAAAGGGTTCGCATCTAGATCAAGAGAGGTCATTGTGCCCCTCTACTTGTCACTCATCAGGCCCATAATTGAGTACAATGCCCCTTTTGGGATGTACCTTACCCGACACCTGCAGCAACTGGAAAGACCCCAAAAGTACCTCACCAAGAGGATCATGGGCTACAAACAGATGTCCTATGCAGCTCGACTAAAGAAACTCCAGCTCTACTCAGTTGCTTACCGCCTACTCAGAGGCGATCTATGCCTGATGTACAAAGCCATGTCAAACCCAGAATTAATGGACATGCTCCACCTCAAAAAATCCAAGTCCCTTAGAGCTACATGATCCAGGGACCTAAACCTCAACACAAATTAAATAGGACATGCTGGAGGGACAGATTCATTTCCCAGAGGCTCCCCTCACTCTGGAATAGAATCCCAATTCATATTAGACATAGCCCCTCGCTGACCCTCTTCAAGTGAAATCTGGACGGGTGGATGGGAAATCGCAAATTCATCCCTGGAATCTCTTCTGTGTCCCTGCTAGACAGAGGCACAGTAAACTTATCTTAAAAGGGTACCTTCTGTGACCTACTTTAAAGAAGCACAGTAGGCTAATCTAATAGGGAGGCGGAAGCCAAATACACTCTGGCTAGGCTTATAAATGCCCTAGGGCAGATAGCCTAGTATCTACCTATGAACCTATGAACCTATGTACTGTTGCATTGTATATGTTATTACCTTACCAGAGCAAACATAAATTTCCCAGTCATTTTGTATATGCTGTTCCTTCATCATTGCAAACTTGTTTTGCAAGTTTCCTTGCAAATTGGTGGTATACATACCACAAAATGTCTTCCTTCTACTGAAGTTCATAAATTGTCTACATGAAAAGTATTATTTAATTTCTGTATTTTAATATGGACTATAAGCATATGTTTTCTGCCGATGAATGTATGTCTACAATTGTTAAAATGACTAATATGTAATTTCTGCTGGAGCTTTTCTTCTCGGGCCTCCAATGAAAATGTAGCTCAGTCGGACAAACCCGATCAACAAATGTAAAATAAAATAAATAATAAATAAATAAAAGTATCGTGTGTGGACTGATGCCTGTCATCACACCGATGTAATATTGTGTGCATTTGTGCCTCTCATCTCCTTGATGTAAATATTCTGCGATCTGTGCCAAGCCTCTCTAGATGGACCACTGATCGGCATCCTTGCCTGCTGTTTTATATACATGTAGTATCGTGATGTATTGTTGCTGAATTATATTGCTTTTAGTACAAACTTTTCTTCACTTGTGGGTGCTTTGTCCCGTACTCCTGATAACGAAGACGTTTCACTTTGTACTGTGATATTGCCATTTTCTTCATATGCAAATCCTTAGTGAAATACAATGCTACGTGTACTGTTTACCTTGCACTTTGATTTTACTACTATCTTGTACATTGTTGACCTGTTTTGAATAATTCTTTGCTTATTTATACATTTACTAGATGTTGAATTGCTTTATTTCACTCTTCATAGTACCCAGTGTTAAGCACTTGAGTAAATAAAAAAAAATAATAAAAAAAAAAAATAAAGTTCAGTATTTAAAACATCAAATGAAATGGCCTTTCTGAGAAGCTGAGTACATTTTTAAATTTCTTCCAAGTACTCATTTTGCTCTCGGCTAGGGTATTATGTTTCCTCTAACTGAGGTTTATCTAATGACATTTTCAAATAAGAATGAAGAATCATCCAAAGAAGTAATATTCCACAATAACTGACTGCATGGTTTTTCAGGAAAGCTATCATATTTTTGGGCAATGATAGATGTGAAGTCTACTCTGAAACTTTATTGTCTTATCATCTTTTCCAGAGGTAGCAGTTTCATATTCTAGTGAGATGTCCAATAATTTTAATGCCCCAGATTTCTGTTCTTTGTAGCTGACAGCTGCACATGGGATAAACAATGTGTATTTATTATATAATTTGGAAAATATTTCAATATTGAATTGTTTAAATCTTAACATATTTTTAAAATAAAACAATAAGAAGCAAGACAAATGTGAATTTTTGTCTTGTATCTTTCCCTAAGGGTCTTAACTATCTCAATTGTTTCCAGTAGATGCAAGTCCATTCACTGCTTTTCTGGAAAAAAAAGAGCTCTGAGTGAAGTGGAAAAACATTTCACTCTTACAATATTAAGAGTTGCACTTTCTTTAGCTTACCCACTCTGTCCTCCATAGATGTGATATAAATTGACATTCCTTGCTGGGCTCATATAGAGGTATTGGTCATCCCAAAGTTAATGTGTAGAATGTACTACATTTGCTGTTACTCAGAAATCACTTGTTACTATTCCCCCATCTCCTTCAGGGTTTGCATTCTGGGAGTGACCCTTGACCCTACCCTTACCCAGTGAAAGGTGCACCAGTTAAAACTATTCTTACCATCTCTACTTCCACGTAATTATTCTTCTGGCATCTGTACCAGTAGTTAAACATGTGCTGCCAACAGCCTAGGCAAATGCCTTCATAAGAGACCTGTAGCCAAAGTTCTATGCAACTTCATATTTAGTGTGCAGTGGGTGATACTGAATCGTAAAGCAATAGGTAAATGGGGAGAAGAAGTATCAGAATTGTCTGACTGCAAAATGTTGTTTTAGTGATTTTAAATTGTGTTGAAGGGTTTGAAGAGCTATTATCTTATACTCTACATCAATCTAAGACTTGCATATGAGTGATATTGTGAACACGTGTGTTTTACTCATTAAAATGATTAACATTTGATTTGTACAACCAATGGGTAAATATATACTGTTGCTTTGCAGAAGCAAAGAAGATTTTCCTCCACCTTTACTTGAGTGTCCATGTTCACTGAAATACAGTTAGCAAGGGAAGTAGTAACCACATAATAAGTATCAGGCTACTCATGGCATCAGATCACTTCAGTTAAAATAATGTATTGTGATTCTCAGTTTCACCAGAATCTGTAATTATCTGCACCTGGGAGACCACAAAATATTGCAGTATATAATACTATATCTTTGTGACTCATCTAGTTTGATGGTGCTTTAAATATGAGTAGAATAAACATTAATTAGTATGGTAATTCTAATTTTATAATTTATTCACACTTGGGGCATTAAAACTAAGTTAGAAATCAAGAATATGAAATGTAATTCATCTGAGTTAACTCTCCTACATAAATTAATATGCAATTTTGAAATATGTATATGTATATGTATTTTCTTTGACTAAGCACTTATGCTTTTGGACAGCATATTGTATTAACATACATACCCTTTATCCCAGTATTATAAACAAGATTATATTCTGAAGAAATTTAAAATATGGTGAACATTTTTTAACAGTTTGTTATAACTGTCAGTTTATTTCATGGAGTCTAACTTTTTCAAAAGCCGAATCTAGCAGAGGGTGAAGCTGTAACTGGCAACAGCAAGATACTTGCATGCATTTTGCATTACAACATTCCTCAGAACAGAAAAATAATCCAGGATCCAAACGTGTAAGAAGCAATTGTTGTAGCCAAAGGTTTTTTGTTTCAAAGTACAGAGCAGGAAAAGAAATCTGTCATTCTGAGCCAAAGTGATAGGTAGTAAGGCTGCCTTGTCAGAGCAAGCTAAGTCTTGTAAGCTTTATACCATTGCCACAGGCACTGTGGCATCTCTCTGAAAATCAATCACAGGCTGGAGTGAAGAAGAGCAGGGACAGAACAATGGCACCACAACACAGGGATCCTAATGAAAGCCATTTGTGGATCCACACCTAGCTTGTCTAGACACAGTCGCCTGTACTTTGATCAAAAATATAAATACTAAATGTTTACAGGGACCTCTCTCTCTCTTTCTGTGTTCAGGCCACCATTCAGCCTCTGGCCATCATTTGGGTAAGGAGTTACTGCCCCTCATCTGAAATCTATTGCTGTATGAAAAACAGAACCGAAAGGGTGTTAAAGACAAGACTTTAAGACATAAGATCCTAGTTTTCCTGTCATATGCTCATAATGGTAACACGAGTTTATGCAGCTACCATTTGGAATGTAGTGCCCAGAGCTGAAAATGTTACAGTTTTCAGCAACTTCTGTTTACTCTGCATTCCTTGAATAAGACTGCCATTTTGTAGCATTCTGTATCACCATCAGAATTCAGTTTCTAACTATTAGAATTCTTGATGCAGAGAACATAAACTAAACTCAGTGATTATGGCCAGTATCTTGCCAGTATAATAAAAATATATATATATATATATATATATATATATATATATATATATATGTGTGTGTATGTATATATATATATATATCTAGCTATATATATATATATATATATATATATATATATATATATATATATATATATATATATATATATATATATATATATCAACATTATTTCCAACACTCTCTTTTGGGGGGGGTTGGTACATATCTGATAACAGTGCACTTTCATAATATAAAGATATATTCCCTTTATCAGAATAGAAATGTGTTCATTTAAACACATTTAGAATATGCTTTTATAGACATTTTGTTGTCCCAATTTCAGAGGTGACACAGAAGTGAATAAGAAAAAAATATAAATAATATGAACAAGAATCAGTTGGGAAATATATGAACAGTAGTGTTGTCACCTCACAGTAAGACGTTGTCCTGTTCGATTCTCAGCTAAAGCATTTTCTGTGTGGAGACATGCGTGAATGGGCGTACCTTCATTGAAGGTTGTGCGTTAAGGCTGGCAACTTGGTACGTAAAAATCTACTGCCAATCATTAGCGGACCGGAGTTCCGCTGTGGCGACCCCTAACCGGGAAAAGCCGAAAGATACAACAACAACAACAACAGTATCTGACAGCGGGAACAGTGTAAGAGAGATTACATAAAGCTTACAACACAAATGTTAAGGAAATGTACAAATACAGTCAAGATGCAATTATAATGGCAAATGAGCATGTGTGTGTATATATATATATATATATATATATATATATATATATATATATATATATATACAGTATATCTAACATGTGAAATATATATATATATATATATATATATATATATATATATATATATATAAATTCTGCAGTACAGAAAGTTTGATATATTCTATGTCACATGGCAATATTTTTACTACATCTACAGATTTTCATATGGTCTGGAGTTATATAATATATATATGGTACTGAGCATATGTAATAATGCATATCATAATTTATAAATTGAAACAAGAGTCATACATTTTCAATGCTCATATAAGTATCACAGATCACCTGGTCAATCTAGTCTTTTCTGGATAAACTGCAGGTCCTAAATATTTAATTGTTTATACCCTCACCTTAGAATTTTTCTAAAGATTTCTTCATGCCTTTATCATCTGTTTGTTGGTAATTATAATGATTCAACATTTTTTTATTTTATTCATATATTAAACAAGTGAGCCCACCAGGTACAAGCCTTTTTTCAGGGGAGGCCTTAGAACATATATGTTTAAAACACTTATACAGACTTGCACAGTAAGTTAATGGTTATTGTGGGAATCAAACCCTTGTTTTTCTTGCACTGCTAAAAAATGAACCAGCACATGTATGTAGAAATGTCTGCCCTATCAAAGTATTACTGCTAAAGTTAACTATAAACTGACTAAATTTCATTCAAAGAAACTAAAATGAATATGAAGCTATCCTATGGAAAAATCAGTGAAGGAGTTATAGCTGGTGTAATAAAGGAAATGAACTATATTGACAATATAGCAATGATTTAAGTATGCATAAACAAAAAGCAACACAACAGCCAGATGGATTACTGCAAAATTAATATATTAAATATGTGCTTAGTTCCATATTTTTTAAACTAAAAATGTATGTGCAGGAAAGGGAGTCATTATTCATAATCATGCTACTTATTCTTTGAGCATTAAAAGTTGTATTGTTTGCCTTAAAATAATATGTGAGACTAATAAAGAAGAGAATATTCATTTTGTTCCCTAAGGAAGTTCTTTAAATAGACATTATATAGATAATGATAACTGATTTTTGCCTAGGCTTGATGCAGGCATATAATAATAATAATAATAATAATAATAATAATAATAATAATAATAATAATAATACACTATATAGATGATGATAAGTGATTTTTGCCTAGGATTGATCCAGGCAATAATAATAATGGGTCCCTATTACGCTGTCGCAGATGCATGTTGTCAAATGCGTCTTTGTCAAACTGAAAAACGTGAAAAGGCAAAATAGTGAAGCGGCTTTTCAGTGAATTCTTTCCCTGAGAAAGAATTTGCTTGGCCACTTTCGCTACTTTGCCATTTTTAGCACTGTAGTGTGATCTCGGAGTTGGTATATTTAAGTTGGGGGGTGTGGGGGGCAAAGCCCCCCACATTATATAATGTTTTACATTTTTTTTTTCAGAACAGCTATTTTTTTTCCCTTGGAAAAAAATTGCTGTTCTGAGATTTCAATGTTGGAAGCTTTCACTTACACGGAGTCGATTATGTGTCGTTCGCTTTTCTGAGCGTGCAATATCATAATATAGACCCAGTAATAATAATAATAATAATAATAATAATAATAATAATAATAATAATAATAATGATGATATTAATAATAATATATGCCACTAAAACATCTAACTTTGTTAAAACATTAGTAAATCTAGCAAAAGCAAGGCAAGATGTTACAACAAATATCATACCAGTACTCATTAGTAAATCACAGCAGATGAGAATTGTGTCAATAATTCTTTAATTAATAGCAATGTTCATAAACAAAAACATTTCTAAAATGTTAATAAATGCATATCATTGTATGCTGCATTTCTTATCAATTCATCTGAAAGCACTAAATAGGAACACCCCTGTCACAACGTTTATTCTTTAAAATGAGCAGATTTGTTCTCAATGTGCAGCAATATGTTCCAAAGTGTTTCTGCCCATTGTTATATCATTCTGTATTTATATTTTATGTTCCATTTCATTCAGTACCCTGAAGAATGCATATTAAACTAGTAGTAGAACAAATTTGGGCTCTACCTTAAATATCTTGACTGTCCTATATAAAGACATAAATAGAAAAAAATACTTAATTCTTATTTCTCAGATTATTATAAAATAGCTTCTATGTGGTTTTGTAAATAATTACATATTTAAGCTATAAGCACATTTTGGCCTGTTGAGACATAAACCTAGATATACAAAAACATACCTGAATTTCTATAGTTTTCTTGCAGTAAAACAGCAAAGTTACATATACATGTCAATACATATATGTATGAGGATAGTGGAGTTTAAGAATCAGCACTAGGTATCCAAATTACTTTTATTATTTATTTTATATGAGGTATGAAATCACAGCATTTCTGAAGCACAACATCAACCTAAGAAAACTGTACTGTGATACTTTGAAATGCCTTTCTATAACATTTTGTATTTCTCTGCTTTAAATATTTTAAATGACAGAAAGGTAAATACAGGGTGAACGTATAGGAAGATGAAATGTGCTGTAAACCCGAGGCAAGGCATGATCATTTCTCGATATTAATATAATGCAGTTTGATAAATGGTGACTATTGATTTCACTATGACTGAAGTTTTTACACACAGGCTGTCTGAAATTAATATTAAAATGTAATGTATGATATAAGGTGGACTGAGGAAAGAGGAAACAGGTAAGAAATTAATTTGTTTTCATAGCTGAATGAAATGAAAGTATAACTTTAAACCTTGTAACTAATTTTACAGTAAAATGGTTTATTTTTAAATGATTCTGAAAATAAGTATTTTTATCTCGTCACTAAAAATAGAAAATATGCATATATCTGTATATTTAAGATTGCTGCTTAACTTTAAGAATTATTTAGCAATTGTTATACTGTTTCAGTTAAAAGGCTGTATATTTATTTGCATACTGAATGTCTGCAGATTATCATATGAAGTTATTTCTTTCTTTTAATGTAATTTAATTTTTTTAAATGTATTATTCTTTTGGTAACTAGACAACTGAACTGCGTTTTCACCCATAATTTCGGAAATTAAGGCAATAGTAAAAATGATACACAGAGATAATTTAACTCCATATTTTGGGGAGGAAATGGGAGAAAACCCATGCAAAGTATAAACATGCAACCTATTCTCATACAATAACCAGATGTGGGGACTGAATCCTAGATCATGGCTTGATGAAAAAGAACTATTAACTAACTGACCACTGTGCTGCACTATTCTAAATACGATATGCATGTAAATGGAGATGTTGTTCCCAAAGTGAGACTTTTTTTCTGGGATTTCAGTATCACAGCATTATGATTCCGAAACAGATATAAATCATAATTTAGGCCATCTATAGTGATGCAGTTTTACTAAGCTGTATTTAAATGCATTATTAAGTGATAAGCAAATTATATGCTACTTTGTACATGTAGAACACTGTTTTTTACACAGGCCAGTAGTATAGATTTTGTTTCTAACTCCACTTTAAGTATACTTTTGAGTCTCCATGTTTGCATAATTGCATTTAAAAACTAATATTCAGGTGCATATAAGAAAAGACAGGAAAAGCCCCCTTATGGATGAGTTATTTTAAACTGTTGCAAAATCAATAGACTCATGTATAATTTCTAATGTTGGGAAAGAAAAGTCAGTCAGAAATGCACAACACAGAGAAATAAGGCAATTCTCTCAGAAGGTGGAAAACAACTATTAGAAAAACAGGATTAGTGTCATAGACATCAGATATGCAAACATGGAAGCAGTTCTTACACACATTCAGAGCTAGTTCTTGCATAATTCAGCTAAAATATATTTTTAGTTGTCTCTGTGTTTCACATGTAAGACTATCATAAAATAGTCATGTTTTTAACCACTGTATTAATAATTTGGAAACATCTGAAAATTGCAGTATCTTTCACATTAAGCATATAATGTAGTTTTATTTCACTGTGAATTTTTTTTGAAAATAATAGCAAATAGAATGGAGAGCTCTCTCTGTGTATGACAAAAATGTTTCATTTCGCCCTACCCCTTATTGATATATTGGGAACAATGCATTGCAATGCCTGTACCTTTTCTGGTCAGCATGAATGCTAAAATGTATTTGCAAGACTGATTTGTTAACAAAACAGTTTGCATGTCATCAAATTTTATTAAAGACAAACAGACTGTATTCTAACTATGCATCAATAAATTCTGTACGATTAAGAAACTACTAGAATAAACAAATTAAATGTATTTTTGCTTAGTTTTCTATACAATATACATAATACACAGAAGCAAAAGATGTAAGAACAAATGTAATCTGGTTTATTCCTATGGCATAGCGCTTGCCACTATATAATGGTGCTGTAGCTATATCGTTTGAGAAACTAATCAGATGCAATATCATCTGTTCAAAGTCTGCACTCTATAACACTCCTTTGCTTAATGAAAAATTGGTTCCATTTGAAGTCATTATGAAAATTTTACCTTGATAAGTACAGGTTTGAAGTATTTATGAAAAAAATGCAAACACATATAACAAGGGTAATACTTGTCATCTTTCATTTCTTCAAATAAAAAACTCTACATAATTGTTTAAATGTTCTAAATTGTTACTGAGTGGTAGAACCTATGAATTGATTCTAGGTTTCTATAAGGTGCTAATTAATGAAAATCACCTGAAATTAATGCAATACATTACTTTTTTGTGTTAGTATATACAAAAATGTTGTTATATCTGCATTCATCTAAAACTATGCTGCATATTATTGTTTTATCTTAAGAAAATTCTTAAATATATTTTTACTCAGGTTAACATTTTTGTGAATTATTAAGTTACCACCAAACAGCCACATACCTGTGTGATTGTGTAACAGCATGAGGAAATGAAGTGTTACAATGTAAATAAACACACTATTCCATATTTATTATACAAATATTCATTGATATTATTCATTTGCTAACTGGAATGGTGCACTGTTCCAATTGACCCTTTTCAGCCACGAGCCAAGTACGAGGCAGACAGGATGAATCAATACATGTATCAGAAATACTTAGCAGCAGATGTTAATGTTTATTTTGCATATATAATTTTAAATAATATATAACTGTTGCATAACACAAGCACTATTATTAGCATTGACTAAGTAAAAATGTAGTGGACTGACAATCATGGCAAAACAGACGAAAAAAAAATTAAATATATTGGGAGCTCACTTGCAGTTGTATAGTACATTTTGTACAATGCATTTTGACATTCACATAACTAGCGGTAACTGAGGTGACATTTCCAGGTAGAAGACTGAGCAAGGTGGGATCATAAAATGCAACTAAAGGACAGATAAGTGGCTTGTTTTTTTATTACAGTGTGCAGGTAATTTTCTGTGGCTATATTGAAGAAGAACTCTTCTGCAGTTAACGGAGTAAAGTGAGTTCTCAAGAAGGATTGTATTGCTTGATCCTTGGATCTTATGGGGTCCATATGGAAACCAAAAGACTAGCATTGCGTAAATATTGAGGAACAAAAAATATATGTCAGTGAGGAGAAAAGAAGAGTGGCCCTACCTATAATGGGATACAGTTAGCAGGCAAAAGTGTAGTAGGAAAGTTCTGAATCAGCAAGACTACAAAACTGTGAATCTTGTTTGTGATAGTCTGCAGAATCTGTGTGTATATGAATGATCAGCTGTGTGCTTTAGAATGCTGTTTTCTGCACATGTAAAACAACCAGAAGATTATTTACTATCGGCAAATGTTAGCTACTGTGAAATACTGGAAACGTTTCCAAATATTGTTTGAGCATAGATCTATGAAATGACTGATACCTATCTAGCCAAATAAAGAAAGATCAGATCCAAACACCCGAAGGCCAGTATGACTAACAATAAGTATGGGCATAACCACTGAAAAATGCAACATATTTAATAATTATTTTGAGCAAGGGTTCAAGTCCGGACTTCATTCCTCATGTAGGGCCTTTCACCTTTTACCCACCCATCTAAAAAAAAATTACATCACCATTAGAGGTATTATTCTTATATGTGTGTATGTATGTGTATGTGTGTGTGTGTGTGTGTGTGTGTGTGTGTGTGTGTGTGTGTGTGTGTGTGTGTGTGTGTGTGTGTGTGTGTGTGTGTGTGTGTGTGTGTGTGTGTGTGCGTGTGTGTGTGTGTGCGTGTGTGTGTGCGTGTGCGTGTGTGTGCGTGTGTGTGTGTATGCACGTATGTGTGCGTGTATGTGTGTGCGTGTGAGTGCGCAGCCATGTTTCCCCTGGCAAAAACATGAAGAAATGAGACACATTTGTCAGTCTCTTCTTATTTTCATTTTCAGTAGTACTTGTACTTACACAAGTAGTATTTGGACTTAATGTCTTAACATTCTCACAAATTATTTTCATATAAAAGTTGCATACAATGATAGCTATAATGATAATAATATAATGCTACTACTAAAAATAAGATGCAAGATTTTTCATGTATAATTCTGGACAAATGATTAAAAGAGAAGTATAAATGTTGCAGACTAGGGCAATAGCATTAATGGTGTCCATTTATGAAATATATAACATAAATGATTGGAAAACCTATTTCTTCCCACTGAAGCCTGCACTCAGAATTATTGCACTAAGGTACATTCCAGCAGTAAAAAAGCTTTATTTAAAATATTGCAATGTAGTTTATATGTGGCATTTTCCAGTTGATCATGCTATCAGACTATTATTGAATTACTATAGAATATATTTCATAATCTAGTTGTAAGGCTATCAAATGACCAGGTTGTTGTATCATGAAAATAATTGCCGTGTCACATGCATTCCTATTCTAATTAATTTGAAAATGTGGTTTAAAAAGTATTCACTTCAAGTAAGAAAGCTTCCGTTACAGACAACAGACAACTTTATAAAGAACTGAATGACCGAGGAAAGGATAAATAAAAGACATACACGGGAAGGCACTTAGTCACTAAGAACATGTACCAGATATAGGAAAATGTGATTGTAAAAGAGATGAGAGGTGAAAAGATGCTGCTTAACATAAGTGGCAGAATTAAAAGGATTAATGTGGAAGATATGTTTCTGAGGCAAATGTAGGAAGAGAACCAGTCAGTCTAGAATGCAAATTTAAGTCTGTCAGCTAAGCTTCCCAGACACTCAGTGTTCATTTTGGAATTATGAGTATTCTGCAATTATAATCCCCACCAATTTTATATCTTTCTATCTATATCTATATATCTCCATATCTATATCTAT